>NC_068423.1:32430031-32456969 GCF_023373465.1 Oncorhynchus keta | reverse complement strand
TTCTCCACACAACCACCTTCTGACATCACAGCTAAGGCATGCCAGGTAACTGTCCTGATAGGTTCTCCACACGACCACCTTCTGACATCACGGCTAAGGCATGCCAGGTAACTGTCCTGATAGGTTCTCCACACAACCACCTTCTGACATCACAGCTAAGGCATGCCAGGTAACTGTCCTGATAGGTTCTCCACACGACCACCTTCTGACATCACGGCTAAGGCATGCCAGGTAACTGTCCTGATAGGTTCTCCACACGACCACCTTCTGACATCACAGCTAAGGCATGCCAGGTAACTGTCCTGATAGGTTCTCCACACGACCACCTTCTGACATCACAGCTAAGGCATGCCAGGTAACTGTCCTGATAGGTTCTCCACACAACCACCTTCTGACATCACAGCTAAGGCATGCCAGGTAACTGTCCTGATAGGTTCTCCACACAACCACCTTCTGACATCACAGCTAAGGCATGCCAGGTAACTGTCCTGATAGGTTCTCCCCAGATACACCTTCTGACATCACAGCTAAGGCATGCCAGGTAACTGTCCTGATAGGTTCTCCCCAGATACACCTTCTGACATCACAGCTAAGGCATGCCAGGTAACTGTCCTGATAGGTTCTCCACACGACCACCTTCTGACATCACAGCTAAGGCATGCCAGGTAACTGTCCTGATAGGTTCTCCACACAACCACCTTCTGACATCACAGCTAAGGCATGCCAGGTAACTGTCCTGATAGGTTCTCCACACAACCACCTTCTGACATCACAGCTAAGGCATGCCAGGTAACTGTCCTGATAGGTTCTCCACACCCAGATACATGCCAGGTAACTGTCCTGATACATCACTGCATCACAGGCATGCATGCCAGGTAACTGTCCTGATAGGTTCTCCACACAACCACCTTCTGACATCACAGCTAAGGCATGCCAGGTAACTGTCCTGATAGGTTCTCCCCAGATACACCTTCTGACATCACGGCTAAGGCATGCCAGGTAACTGTCCTGATAGGTTCTCCCCAGATACACCTTCTGACATCACAGCTAAGGCATGCCAGGTAACTGTCCTGATAGGTTCTCCCCAGATACACCTTCTGACATCACATTTGGACATTTTGACTTAGGGGTGTACTCACTTTTGTTGCCAGCGGTTTAGACATTAATGGCAGTGTGTGGAGTTATTTTGAAGGGAATGCAAATGTACACTGTTATACAAGCTGTACACTCACTACTTTACATTGTAGCAAAGTGTAATTTCTTCAGCGTTGTCACATGAAAAGATATACTCAAATATTTACAAAAATGTGAGGGGTATACTCACTTTTGGGATCTACTCTATATATTTTTTCACTCCCCAGATATATAACAGAGTAGTTATCACAAAACAGTTTTCGCTCATCATCATATAAATGAAACCAATGTGGTCAGTAGAAACAGCAGCAGAAATGATCATGTTTTCTCTCTCCGTGGGAAGTGCCAATCTAGGCCATCTGCATTGGGAATTCACCTGGAATTTAATGTATTTTTCTTATTGTTTTAAGAGAAAAAATGAATAAAACAATGGCAGTTTTAAACGATAAGAAAAAATGATATATTTGCAATTCAAGATGTACAATGTATTCATCACACTGGGATCTGACCACTGGGATCTGACCACTGGGATCTGACCACTGGGACCTGACCACTGGGATCTGACCACTGGGACCTGACCACTGGGATCTGACCACTGGGACCTGACCACTGGGATCTGACCACTGGGATCTGACCACTGGGACCTGACCACTGGGACCTGACCACTGGGACCTGACCACTGGGATCTGACCACTGGGATCTGACCACTGGGATCTGACCACTGGGACCTGACCACTGGGATCTGACCACTGGGATCTGACCACTGGGATCTGACCACTGGGACCTGACCACTGGGACCTGACCACTGGGACCTGACCACTGGGACCTGACCACTGGGATCTGACCACTGGGATCTGACCACTGGGATCTGACCACTGGGATCTGACCACTGGGATCTGACCACTGGGATCTGACCACTAGGATCTGACCACTGGGATCTGACCACTGGGATCTGACCACTGGGACCTGACCACTAGGATCTGACAACTGGGATCTGACCACTGGCATCTGACCACTAGGATCTGACCACTGGGATCTGACCACTGGGATCTGACCACTGGGATCTGACCACTGGGATCTGACCACTAGGATCTGACCACTGGGATCTGACCACTGGGATCTGACCACTGGGATCTGACCACTAGGATCTGACCACTGGGATCTGACCACTGGGATCTGACCACTGGGATCTGACCACTGGGATCTGACCACTGGGATCTGACCACTGGCATCTGACCACTGGCATCTGACCACTGGGACCTGACCACTGGGACCTGACCACTGGGACCTGACCACTGGGATCTGACCACTGGGACCTGACCACTGTTGACCAGACCACTGTTGACCAGACCACTGTTGACCAGACCACTGTTGACCAGACCACTGGGACCTGACCACTGGGATCTGACCACTGGGACCTGACCACTGGGATCTGACCACTGTTGACCAGACCACTGGGACCAGACCACTGGGACCAGATCAGAATATGCCTGTCCCCTGGTTCCAAGCGTTGATTTTATATCACATGGCTCTGTTCTACTCAGTATAGCTGTAGACAGTGAGGCTAGTGTACTATAGTGTAATGTACTATAGTGTAATGTACTATAGTGTAATGTACTATAGGGTAATGTACTATAGGGTAGTGTACTATAGTGTAGTGTACTGTAGTGTACTGTAGTGTAGTGTACTATAGTGTAATGTACTGTAGGGTAGTGTAGTGTACTGTAGTGTAGTGTACTATAGGGTAGTGTAGTGTAGTGTACTATAGTGTAATGTACTATAGGGTAGTGTAGTGTACTGTACTATAGTGTAGTGTAGTGTACTATAGTGTAATGTACTATAGGGTAGTGTAGTGTACTGTAGTGTAGTGTACTATAGGGTAGTGTAGTGTACTATAGTGTAATGTACTATAGGGTAGTGTACTATAGTGTAATGTACTTGCCCAGTGGACTGTCTTCCCCAGACAAGACGTATGGTTAGAACTTGCCCTTGCTCGGGAAATGTTCCACAATCTTGTGCAGATGGTCAGGATATGGATAAGAGCGTCTGCTAAATGACTTAAATGTAAATGTATAGGGTAGTGTAGTGTACTATAGTGTAATGTACTATAGACTAGTGTACTATAGTGTAATGTACTATAGGGTAGTGTACTATAGTGTAATGTACTATAGGGTACTGTACTGTACTATAGGGTAGTGTACTATAGGGTAGTGTACTATAGGGTAGTGTACTATAGGGTAAGTGTAGTGTACTGTACTATAGTGTAGTGTAGTGTACTGTAGTGTAGTGTACTATAGGGTAGTGTAGTGTACTATAGGGTAGTGTAGTGTACTATAGGGTAGTGTAGTGTACTGTACTATAGTGTAGTGTAGTGTACTATAGTGTAATGTACTATAGACTAGTGTACTATAGTGTAATGTACTATAGGGTAGTGTACTATAGTGTAATGTACTATAGGGTAGTGTACTATAGGGTAGTGTAGTGTACTATAGTGTAATGTACTATAGACTAGTGTACTATAGTGTAATGTACTATAGGGTACTGTACTATAGTGTAATGTACTACAGGGTAGTGTACTATAGGGGAGTGTACTATAGGGTAGTGTACTGTACTAAAGTGTAATGTACTATAGGGTACTGTACTATAGTGTAATGTACTATAGGGTAGTGTACTATAGGGTAGTGTACTGTACTATAGTATAATGTACTATAGGGTACTGTACTATAGTGTAATGTACTATAGGGTAGTGTACTATAGGGTAGTGTACTATAGTGTCGTGTACTATAGGGTACTGTACTATAGTGTAATGTACTATAGTGTAATGTACTATAGGGTAGTGTACTATAGGGTAGTGTACTATAGGGTAGTGTACTATAGGGTAGTGTACTGTACTATAGGGTAGTGTACTATAGGGTACTGTACTGTACTATAGGGTAGTGTACTATAGTGTACTATAGGGTAGTGTACTATAGGGTAGTGTACTATAGGGTAGTGTACTATAGGGTAGTGTAGTGTACTGTACTATAGTGTAGTGTAGTGTACTATAGTGTAATGTACTATAGGGTACTGTACTGTACTATAGTGTAATGTACTATAGGGTAGTGTACTATAGGGTAGTGTACTATAGGGTAAGTGTAGTGTACTGTACTATAGTGTAGTGTACTGTAGTGTAGTGTACTATAGGGTAGTGTACTATAGGGTAGTGTACTGTACTATAGGGTAGTGTACTATAGGGTAGTGTACTATAGGGTAGTGTACTATAGTGTAATGTACTATAGCGTAGTGTACTATAGGGTAGTGTACTGTACTATAGGGTAGAGTACTATAGGGTACTGTACTGTACTATAGGGTAGTGTACTATAGGGTACTGTACTATAGTGTAATGTACTATAGGGTAGTGTACTATAGGGTAGTGTACTATAGGGTAGTGTAGTGTACTGTACTATAGTGTAGTGTAGTGTACTGTAGTGTAGTGTACTATAGGGTAGTGTAGTGTACTATAGTGTAATGTACTATAGGGTACTGTACTATAGTGTAATGTACTATAGGGTAGTGTACTATAGGGTAGTGTACTATAGGGTAAGTGTAGTGTACTGTACTATAGTGTAGTGTAGTGTACTGTAGTGTAGTGTACTATAGGGTAGTGTAGTGTACTGTACTATAGTGTAGTGTAGTGTACTATAGTGTAATGTACTATAGGGTAGTGTAGTGTACTGTAGTGTAGTGTACTATATATAGGGTAGTGTAGTGTACTATAGTGTAATGTACTATAGACTAGTGTACTATAGTGTAATGTACTATAGGGTAGTGTACTATAGTGTAATGTACTATAGGGTAGTGTACTATAGTGTAATGTACTATAGGGTAGTGTACTATAGTGTAATGTACTGAAGGGTAGTGTAGTGTACTATAGTGTAATGTACTATAGTGTAATGTACTATAGACTAGTGTACTATAGTGTAATGTACTATAGGGTAGTTTAGTGTACTATAGTGTAATGTACTATAGGGTACTGTACTGTACTATAGTGTAATGTACTACAGGGTAGTGTACTATAGGGGAGTGTACTATAGGGTAGTGTACTGTACTATAGTGTAATGTACTATAGGGTAGTGTACTGTACTATAGTGTAATGTACTATAGGGTACTGTACTGTACTATAGTGTAATGTACTATAGGGTAGTGTACTATAGGGTAGTGTACTGTACTATAGTGTAATGTACTATAGGGTAGTGTACTGTACTATAGTGTAATGTACTATAGGGTACTGTACTGTACTATAGTGTAATGTACTATAGGGTAGTGTACTATAGGGTAGTGTACTATAGTGTAGTGTACTATAGGGTACTGTACTGTACTATAGGGTAGTGTACTATAGGGTAGTGTACTATAGGGTAGTGTACTATAGGGTAGTGTACTGTACTATAGGGTAGTGTACTATAGGGTACTGTACTGTACTATAGGGTAGTGTACTATAGGGTACTGTACTGTACTATAGTGTAATGTACTATAGGGTAGTGTACTATAGGGTAGTGTACTATAGGGTAGTGTACTATAGGGTAGTGTAGTGTACTGTACTATAGTGTAGTGTACTGTAGTGTAGTGCACTATAGGGTAGTGTAGTGTACTATAGGGTAGTGTAGTGTACTGTAGTGTAGTGTACTATAGGGTAGTGTAGTGTACTATAGGGTAGTGTAGTGTACTGTACTATAGTGTAGTGTAGTGTAGTGTACTATAGTGTAATGTACTATAGGGTAGTGTAGTGTACTATAGGGTAGTGTACTGTACTATATGGTAGTGTACTGTACTATATGGTAGTGTACTGTATGGTAGTGTACTGTATGGTAGTGTACTGTATGGTAGTGTACTATAGGGTAGTGTACTGTACTATATGGTAGTGTACTGTATGGTAGTGTACTATAGGGTAGTGGAGTGTACTATAGTGTACTATATGGTAGTGTACTGTATGGTAGTGTACTGTATGGTAGTGTACTGTATGGTAGTGTACTATAGGGTAGTGTACTGTACTATATGGTAGTGTACTATAGTGTAGTGTACTATAGGGTAGTGTACTATAGGGTAGTGTACTATAGGGTAGTGTACTATAGGGTAGTGTACTATAGGGTAGTGTAGTGTACTATAGGGTACTGTACTATAGGGTACTGTACTATAGGGTAGTGGAGTGTACTATAGTGTACTATAGGGTAGTGTACTATAGGGTAGTGTACTATAGGGTAGTGTACTATATGGTAGTGTACTGTACTATATGGTAGTGTACTATATGGTACTGTACTATATGGTAGTGTACTATAGGGTAGTGTACTATAGGGTAGTGGAGTGTACTATAGTGTACTATAGGGTAGTGTACTATAGTGTACTATAGGGTAGTGTACTATAGGGTAGTGTACTATAGGGTAGTGTACTATAGGGTAGTGTACTATAGTGTACTATAGGGTAGTGTACTATAGGGTAGTGTACTATAGGGTAGTGTACTATAGGGTAGTGGAGCTGTAGAGAGCTGAGTACCAGTGTCAAGGCTCTGACTGATATATAGACAGATACTTCTGCTTTCTGACTGATGTGGAGGAGGCAGTAAACATAATGGTCAGATAGTGTTGACACACTCCTCACACGGAGGGCTTGTTGTCTCGCTCTGACGATCACAATCTATTTCTCTCTCTCTCACGGTCTTCATCTCTCATGATATCGATCTCTTTCTCTCTCACGGTCTTCATCTCTCATGATATCGATCTCTTTCTCTCTCACGGTCTTCATCTCCCATGATATCGATCTCTTTCTCTCTCACGGTCTTCATCTCTCATGATATCGATCTCTTTCTCTCTCACGGTCTTCATCTCCCATGAAATCGATCTCTTTCTCTCTCAGGGTCTTCATCTCCCATGAAATCGATCTCTTTCTCTCTCAGGGTCTTCATCTCTCATGAAATCGATCTCTTTCTCTCTCACAGTCTTCATCTCTCATGAAATCGATCTCTTTCTTTGGCTCTCTTTGTTCGATCACGATCCTTGTCTCTCTCTCCCTCTGTCTCTCTGTCTCTCTGTCTCTCTGTCTCTGTCTCTCTGTCTCTCTCTGTCTCTCTCTCTCTCTCTCTCTCTCTCTCTCTCTCTCTGTCTCTCTCTGCAGTTTTCCATTTTTCTATTTTGTTCTTCTCCTGAAAACAAAACAACCCCCTGTTTTTCTACCAGCCTGTGTGAATCGTTTCTCTCCCCTTCTTCTCTGTGTGTCCGTCCTGTAGGTGTGCAGTACGTGGATCGGTAGTGGTGTGGTCAGTGACCTGAATGATCTTCGTCGCGTCCACAATCTCCTGGTATCTTCGCTGGACAAGGTGCAGGCTGGGAAGGATTCCTCCAGCCAGCTGTACAGTGAGAGTGCTACCACCATGGAGAAATTGGCCGTACTGAAGGCCTGGGCTGAGGTGAGTTTGTAAATCTACCGGTCAGGAGGCCTGTAACACTATAGACTATAGGCTGGGCTGGAGGCCTGTAACACTATAGACTATAGGCTGGGCTGGAGGCCTGTAACACTATATGCTGGGCTGGAGGCCTGTAACACTATAGACTATAGGCTGGAGGCCTGTAACACTATAGACTATAGGCTGGAGGCCTGTAACACTATAGATTATAGGCTGGGCTGGAGGCCTGTAACACTATAGACTATAGGCTGGACTGGAGGCCTGTAACACTATAGACTATAGGCTGGAGGCCTGTAACACTATAGACTATAGGCTGGGCTGGAGGCCTGTAACACTATAGACTATAGGCTGGGCTGGAGGCCTGTAACACTATAGACTATAGGCTGGGCTGGAGGCCTGTAACACTATAGATTATAGGCTGGGCTGGAGGCCTGTAACACTATAGACTATAGACTGGGCTGGAGGCCTGTAACACTATAGACTATAGGCTGGAGGCCTGTAACACTATAGACTATAGGCTGGGCTGGAGGCCTGTAACACTATAGACTATAGACTGGGCTGGAGGCCTGTAACACTATAGACTATAGGCTAGGCTGGAGGCCTGTAACACTATAGACTATAGGCTGGGCTGGAGGCCTGTAACACTATAGACTATAGGCTGGGCTGGAGGCCTGTAACACTATAGATTATAGGCTGGGCTGGAGGCCTGTAACACTATAGACTATAGACTGGGCTGGAGGCCTGTAACACTATAGACTATAGGCTGGAGGCCTGTAACACTATAGACTATAGGCTGGGCTGGAGGCCTGTAACACTATAGACTATAGACTGGGCTGGAGGCCTGTAACACTATAGACTATAGGCTAGGCTGGAGGCCTGTAACACTATAGACTATAGGCTGGGCTGGAGGCCTGTAACACTATAGACTATAGACTGGGCTGGAGGCCTGTAACACTATAGACTATAGGCTGGAGGCCTGTAACACTATAGACTATAGGCTGGAGGCCTGTAACACTATAGACTATAGGCTGGGCTGGAGGCCTGTAACACTATAGACTATAGGCTGGGCTGGAGGCCTGTAACACTATAGACTATAGACTGGGCTGGAGGCCTGTAACACTATAGACTATAGGCTGGGCTGGAGGCCTGTAACACTATAGACTATAGGCTGGGCTGGAGGCCTGTAACACTATAGACTATAGGCTGGAGGCCTGTAACACTATAGACTATAGACTGGAGGCCTGTAACACTATAGACTATAGGCTGGGCTGGAGGCCTGTAACACTATAGACTATAGGCTGGACTGGAGGCCTGTAACACTATAGACTATAGGCTGGACTGGAGGCCTGTAACACTATAGACTATAGGCTGGACTGGAGGCCTGTAACACTATAGACTATAGGCTGGAGGCCTGTAACACTATAGACTATAGGCTGGGCTGGAGGCCTGTAACACTATAGACTATAGGCTGGGCTGGAGGCCTGTAACACTATAGACTATAGGCTGGGCTGGAGGCCTGTAACACTATAGACTATAGGCTGGAGGCCTGTAACACTATAGACTATAGACTGGAGGCCTGTAACACTATAGACTATAGACTGGAGGCCTGTAACACTATAGACTATAGGCTGGGCTGGAGGCCTGTAACACTATAGACTATAGGCTGGAGGCCTGTAACACTATAGACTATAGACTGGAGGCCTGTAACACTATAGACTATAGGCTGGGCTGGAGGCCTGTAACACTATAGACTATAGGCTGGAGGCCTGTAACACTATAGACTATAGGCTGGGCTGGAGGCCTGTAACACTATAGACTATAGACTGGAGGCCTGTCACACTATAGACTATAGACTGGAGGCCTGTAACACTATAGACTATAGACTGGAGGCCTGTCACACTATAGACTATAGACTGGAGGCCTGTCACACTATAGACTATAGACTGGAGGCCTGTAACACTATAGACTATAGACTGGAGGCCTGTAACACTATAGACTATAGGCTGGAGGCCTGTAACACTATAGACTATAGGCTGGGCTGGAGGCCTGTAACACTATAGACTATAGGCTGGAGGCCTGTAACACTATAGACTATAGGCTGGGCTGGAGGCCTGTAACACTATAGACTATAGGCTGGAGGCCTGTAACACTATAGACTATAGGCTGGGCTGGAGGCCTGTAACACTATAGACTATAGGCTGGGCTGGAGGCCTGTAACACTATAGACTATAGGCTGGGCTGGAGGCCTGTAACACTATAGACTATAGGCTGGGCTGGAGGCCTGTAACACTATAGACTATAGGCTGGGCTGGAGGCCTGTAACACTATAGACTATAGGCTGGGCTGGAGGCCTGTAACACTATAGACTGGAGGCCTGTAACACTATAGACTATAGGCTGGAGGCCTGTAACACTATAGACTATAGGCTGGAGGCCTGTAACACTATAGACTATAGGCTGGGCTGGAGGCCTGTAACACTATAGACTATAGACTGGAGGCCTGTCACACTATAGACTATAGGCTGGAGGCCTGTAACACTATAGACTATAGGCTGGAGGCCTGTAACACTATAGACTATAGACTGGAGGCCTGTAACACTATAGACTATAGGCTGGAGGCCTGTAACACTATAGACTATAGACTGGAGGCCTGTCACACTATAGACTATAGACTGGAGGCCTGTAACACTATAGACTATAGACTGGAGGCCTGTAACACTATAGACTATAGGCTGGAGGCCTGTAACACTATAGACTATAGACTGGAGGCCTGTAACACTATAGACTATAGACTGGGCTGGAGGCCTGTAACACTATAGACTATAGACTGGAGGCCTGTAACACTATAGGCTGGAGGCTGGAGGCCTGTAACACTATAGACTGGAGGCTGGAGGCCTGTAACACTATAGACTGGAGGCTGGAGGCCTGTAACACTATAGACTATAGACTGGAGGCTGGAGGCCTGTAACACTATAGACTATAGACTGGAGGCTGGAGGCCTGTAACACTATAGACTGGAGGCCTGTAACACTATAGACTGGAGGCTGGAGGCCTGTAACTCTATAGGCTGGAGGCCTGGGCCTTTTGAGTAAATCTGAGTTTAAAAAAAAAAAATGCTCATGAGATTCCGTTAAAATATCTAGAGCTGACACAGTCGTTGTGATCAAATCTTAAAAACTGGTACATTTCAAAACTGTCTTTTTGTGAGGTGCAGCCGGGGTGTAGTTCTGTACCATGGTGAGGGGTCGGGTTGATCAACCAGGAGGATTCTCCACCAACTTTTTAAAATCTCCAGTTTGGGAACATTTTGGGTTCCCAGTAGATTACAACGGCGATGGACAGGAAGTTGTGGATAAAAAGTTGAACAGTATGTCGCCACGCTCAACCAGAATAGCCAGCTGCCGACACCTCCAACATGTTGACACATTTACACCGATCACTGGATCAAATCCCCGAGCTGACAAGGTAAAAATCTGCCGACACCTCCAACATGCTGACACATTTACACCGATTACTGGATCAAATCCCCGAGCTGACAAGGTAAAAATCTGTTGTTCTGCCCCTGAACAAGGCAGTTACCCCACTGTTCCCCTGAACAAGGCAGTTACCCCACTGTGCCCCTGAACAAGGCAGTTACCCCACTGTTCCCCTGAACAAGGCAGTTAACCCACTGTTCCCCTGAACAAGGCAGTTAACCCACTGTTCCCCTGAACAAGGCAGTTAACCCACTGTTCCCCTGAACAAGGCAGTTAACCCACTGTTCCCCTGAACAAGGCAGTTAACCCACTGTTCCCCTGAACAAGGCAGTTACCCCACTGTTCCCCTGAACAAGGCAGTTAACCCACTGTTCCCCTGAACAAGGCAGTTAACACACTTCCCCGGTCGGCCGTCATTGTAAATAAGAATCTGTTCTTAACTGAGTTGCCGTGTTAAATAAAAAAATCTACATAAAAGAAAAAAGGGTGAAGCATGGAGGTGGCGGCATCATCTGGAGGGAACAAAAAGAGATCCTTGATGAAAACCTGCTCCAGACGTTCACCTTCCAACAGGACAACGACCCTAAGAACACAGCCAATACAACACAGGAGTGGCTTCGGGACAAGTCTCTGAATGTCCTTGAGTGGCCCAGCCAGAGCCCGGACTTGAATCTGATCGATCATCTCTGGAGAGACCTGAGAGAGACCTTTTTATGGTAGAGTGGCCAGACGGAAGCCACTCCTCAGTGAAAGGCACATGACAGCCCAGCTTGGAGTTTACCAAAAGGCACCTAAAGGACTCTCAGACCGTGAGAAATAAGATTCTCTACTCTGTTGAAACCAAGATTGAACTCTAGAACCAACCCTACCAGACAGGCTCAGAAGGGCCGATGCTGTTTTAGTGGGTCTCTGACCGTGTGTATCTTTGCTGCGTGTCGGCTGCCTATAGACCTATAAAACAGATAAGGACTTCATTTAATTCTAAACATACAAGAAAATATACCACCTTGTCGTATTTTGTTTTTTTTGTCTGCATTTTCTGTTTCCATCAAGCCGTCAGGCCATGAGTCATTACCTGTCATATGTTCTTTACTGACAAACAGGTTGGATGAAAACATAGTTTGTCTCTCTCTCTCTGTCTGTCTGTCTCTCTCTCTCTCTCTGTCTCTCTGTCGCTCTCTCTCTGTCTCTCTGTCGCTCTCTCTCTCCTGTGCTCTCTCTCTCTCTCTCTCTCTCTATGTCTCTCTCTCTCTCCCATGCTCTCTCTCTCTCTCTCTCTCTCTCTCTCTCTCTCTCTCTCTCTCTCTCTCTCTCTCTCTCTCTCTCTCTCTCGGTCTCTCTCTCTCTCTCTCGGTCTCTCATTCTCTCCCTCCCCCATCTTTCAGGTGTATGTGGTGGCCATGAAGATAAAGAAGGAAGCAGAGTCTCGGCCGGTGAAGGAGGTGAAGGCGGGAGAAGAGGATGAGGAAGAGGAGGAGGTGGGAGCGGACGTTCTTCCTCCTGACAGCCTGATTATGCTGGTGCAGCCTGAACTACCGTCTCTGTCTGGGCTGTGGTTGGCTGTCCTCAGAGACTACGCTCTGCTCACGCTGCCTGCCGAGTTCTCCAGCCAACTGCCCCCTGACGGTACACAACACCACAACTCAACCCTATGGGCCAGTCTTAAGCCACAGATTCATTAAATGGAGTATCTCTCAACTGAACACGCTTTTCTAGACTTGATTCATCTGTTTCCGGGGAAACTGTCCCTACAACTTCTTGACTTTGTGTGACAGATTGGGTTGCTACTCCACCTCTGTCTCTTAAAAGGACAATACCTCCTGACAAGCCTGTTTTCCTGTGTCCTGTGTGTGTCCTGTGTTGTTCAGGTGGTGCCTTCTACACCCCAGAGACCATCGACACAGCCCGTCTCCATTACCGTGGCTCCTGGGCCCCCGTTCTCCACGCTGTGGCCCTCTGGCTGAGCAGCACCAGCTTTGGGGCCGGGGAGGGGGAAGAGGAGGCCCCCGCTGTCCCTCCACAGGCTTCTGGGGCACCAGTCTACCCCCAGGGTAACCCTGGACCTACTCAGAGCCTGGAGGATCTGATTAAGGACAGAATGCATCTGATGTTGGGTATGGACCACAGACACAGAGACAGGCAGCCACAGAGACAGGCAGCCGCAGAGACAGGCAGCCGCAGAGACAGGCAGCCGCAGAGACAGGCAGCCACAGAGACAGGCAGCCACAGAGACAGGCAGCCAGACAGACAGACAGACAGACAGACAGACAGACAGACAGACAGGTGTCAGTATAGATGATAACTAACCACTGTCTCTCCCAGGTGTCAGTATAGATGATAACTAACCACTGTCCCTCCCAGGTGTCAGTATAGATGATAACTAACCACTGTCCCTCCCAGGTGTCAGTATAGATGATAACTAACCACTGTCCCTCCCAGGTGTCAGTATAGATGATAACTAACCACTGTCCCTCTCAGGTGTCAGTATAGATGATAACTAACCACTGTCCCTCCCAGGTGTCAGTATAGATGATAACTAACCACTGTCTCTCCCAGGTGTCAGTATAGATGATAACTAACCACTGTCCCTCCCAGGTGTCAGTATAGATGATAACTAACCACTGTCCCTCCCAGGTGTCAGTATAGATGATAACTAACCACTGTCCCTCCCAGGTGTCAGTATAGATGATAACTAACCACTGTCCCTCCCAGGTGTCAGTATAGATGATAACTAACCACTGTCCCTCCCAGGTGTCAGTATAGATGATAACTAACCACTGTCCCTCCCAGGTGTCAGTATAGATGATAACTAACCACTGTCCCTCCCAGGTGTCAGTATAGATGATAACTAACCACTGTCCCTCCCAGGTGTCAGTATAGATGATAACTAACCACTGTCCCTCCCAGGTGTCAGTATAGATGATAACTAACCACTGTCTCTCCCAGGTGTCAGTATAGATGATAA
This sequence comes from Oncorhynchus keta, assembly GCF_023373465.1. Classification (NCBI taxonomy): domain Eukaryota; kingdom Metazoa; phylum Chordata; class Actinopteri; order Salmoniformes; family Salmonidae; genus Oncorhynchus; species Oncorhynchus keta. The sequence continues at coordinate 32,442,962 of NC_068423.1, read as the reverse complement.
CTAACCACTGTCCCTCCCAGGTGTCAGTATAGATGATAACTAACCACTGTCCCTCCCAGGTGTCAGTATAGATGATAACTAACCACTGTCCCTCCCAGGTGTCAGTATAGATGATAACTAACCACTGTCCCTCCCAGGTGTCAGTATAGATGATAACTAACCACTGTCCCTCCCAGGTGTCAGTATAGATGATAACTAACCACTGTCTCTCCCAGGTGTCAGTATAGATGATAACTAACCACTGTCCCTCCCAGGTGTCAGTATAGATGATAACTAACCACTGTCCCTCCCAGGTGTCAGTATAGATGATAACTAACCACTGTCCCTCCCAGGTGTCAGTATAGATGATAACGAACCACTGTCCCTCCCAGGTGTCAGTATAGATGATAACTAACCACTGTCTCTCCCAGGTGTCAGTATAGAGTTCCTGTGTTTCCCAAGACCTGAGGAACCTATAGAACATGTCATGTCATGTCTACAGGCTCTCTGTACCCTACTGGACTCTCCTGTGCCAGGACACACATCAGTGAAGACCAGGTAAAGATAACAGGAGGGAGGGAGGGAGGGGAGGGCAGGCAGGGAGGGAGGGGAGGGAGGAGGGGGGGCAGGGATGGAGGGAGGGAGAAAGGTGGGGGGGCAGGGATGAAGGGAGGGAGTGGGGGAGAGAGAAAGGGAGGGAGGGAAGGAGAGGGAGGAAAGGAGGGGGGCAGGGATGGAGGGAGGGAGAGAGGAATGACTAATGTATATCATCACCAGACAGTAGAATGACTAATGTATATCATGTTCCAGAGGTGATGATCTCTATCCGTTTCCCTCTCTCCACACACACCATCTCTGTCTCTATCCGTTTCCCTCTCTACACACACACCATCTCTGTCTCTATCCGTTTCCCTCTCCACACACACCATCTCTGTCTCTATCCGTTTCCCTCTCCACACACACCATCTCTGTCTCTATCCGTTTCCCTCTCCACACACACCATCTCTGTCTCTATCCGTTTCCCTCTCCACACACACCATCTCTGTCTCTATCCGTTTCCCTCTCCACACACACCATCTCTGTCTCTATCCGTTTCCCTCTCCACACACACCATCTCTGTCTCTATCCGTTTCCCCCTCTCCACACACACCATCTCTGTCTCTATCCGTTTCCCTCTCTCCACACACACCATCTCTGTCTCTATCCGTTTCCCTCTCCACACACACCATCTCTGTCTCTATCCGTTTCCCTCTCTCCACACACACCATCTCTGTCTCTATCCGTTTCCCTCTCTCCACACACACCATCTCTGTCTCTATCCGTTTCCCTCTCTCCACACACACCATCTCTGTCTCTATCCGTTTCCCTCTCTCCACACACACCATCTCTGTCTCTATCCGTTTCCCTCTCCACACACACCATCTCTGTCTCTATCCGTTTCCCTCTCCACACACCATCTCTGTCTCTATCCGTTTCCCTCTCTCCACACACACCATCTCTGTCTCTATCCGTTTCCCTCTCTCCACACACACCATCTCTGTCTCTATCCGTTTCCCTCTCCACACACACCATCTCTGTCTCTATCCGTTTCCCTCTCACACACACCATCTCTGTCTCTATCCGTTTCCCTCTCTCCACACACACCATCTCTGTCTCTATCCGTTTCCCTCTCTCCACACACACCATCTCTGTCTCTATCCGTTTCCCTCTCCCCACACACACCATCTCTGTCTCTATCCGTTTCCCTCTCCACACACACCATCTCTGTCTCTATCCGTTTCCCTCTCCACACACACCATCTCTGTCTCTATCCGTTTCCCTCTCCACACACACCATCTCTGTCTCTATCCGTTTCCCTCTCTCCACACACACCATCTCTGTCTCTATCCGTTTCCCTCTCCACACACACCATCTCTGTCTATATCCGTTTCCCTCTCCACACACACCATCTCTCTCTATCCGTTTCCCTCTCTCCACACACACCATCTCTGTCTCTATCCGTTTCCCTCTCCATGTGTATAGAGGTCTATACAGGTTTCTCTTCATGTTGTAGTTGTTGGGTGTAGAGCTGACAGGCTGGGGGTCTAACCAGGTTTCGTGTTGTAGTTGTTGGGTGTAGAGCTGACAGGCTGGGGGTCTATACAGGTTTCTCTTCATGTTGTAGTTGTTGGGTGTAGAGCTGACAGGCTGGGGGTCTAACCAGGTTTAATGTTGTAGTTGTTGGGTGTAGAGCTGACAGGCTGGGGGTCTAACCAGGTTTCGTGTTGTAGTTGTTGGGTGTAGAGCTGACAGGCTGGGGGTCTAACCAGGTTTCGTGTTGTAGTTGTTGGGTGTAGAGCTGACAGGCTGGGGGTCTAACCAGGTTTCATGTTGTAGTTGTTGGGTGTAGAGCTGACAGGCTGGGGGTCTAACCAGGTTTCGTGTTGTAGTTGTTGGGTGTAGAGCTGACAGGCTGGGGGTCTAACCAGGTTTCGTGTTGTAGTTGTTGGGTGTAGAGCTGACAGGCTGGGGGTCTAACCAGGTTTCATGTTGTAGTTGTTGGGTGTAGAGCTGACAGGCTGGGGGTCTAACCAGGTTTCATGTTGTAGTTGTTGGGTGTAGAGCTGACAGGCTGGGGGTCTAACCAGGTTTCATGTTGTAGTTGTTGGGTGTAGAGCTGACAGGCTGGGGGTCTAACCAGGTTTCATGTTGTAGTTGTTGGGTGTAGAGCTGACAGGCTGGGGGTCTAACCAGGTTTCATGTTGTAGTTGTTGGGTGTAGAGCTGACAGGCTGGGTGTCTAACCAGGTTTCGTGTTGTAGTTGTTGGGTGTAGAGCTGACAGGCTGGGGGTCTAACCAGGTTTCATGTTGTAGTTATTGGGTGTAGAGCTGACAGGCTGGGGTCTAACCAGGTTTCATGTTGTAGTTGTTGGGTGTAGAGCTGACAGGCTGGGGTCTAACCAGGTTTCATGTTGTAGTTGTTAGGTGTAGAGCTGCTCAACGTTCTCCACAGACTACTCCTGACCAGAGATCCTCCAGCCGTTCAGCTCCAAGTTACGGCTGTGGTGCAGGAGACGATCCGGGCTGCACAGGATCACCTGACACAGCAGAGAGACACACAGGGTCAGTTCTGACACGGGTCGCCATGCTGGTTCCCAGATACCTTTCTGAAGTTTCGTTAGGATATACCACTGAAATGTACATTAATTTAAAATCAATGTTTACCTGAAACCTAAATGGGCTCATGACTTCTGATTTTGTCAAGTCCGGTCTCAGAATGTTCTCACCTCATGTTGATCTGCTCTACGTATCACCCTCCAGGTAAGGAGGGTGGAGGGGAGCAGGACGGTCGGTCTCTCCGGGGAGAGGGAGGTGAGACTGGGGAGCTGATCCCGGGGAAGTCCCTCGTCTTCGCTGCCATGGAGCTTATGGTGTTCATCCTGGTTCGTCACTTACCCCAACTCAACACCAGGTAATATACGAATGTAGTATTTTAACAGGTAATATAGGAATGTAGTATTTTAACAGGTAATATACGAATGTAGTATTTTAACAGGTAATATAGGAATGTAGTATTTTAACAGGTAATATACGAATGTAGTATTTTAACAGGTAATATACGAATGTAGTATTTTAACAGGTAATATACGAATGTAGTATTTTAACAGGTAATATACGAATGTAGTATTTTAACAGGTAATATACGAATGTAGTATTTTAACAGGTAATATACGAATGTAGTATTTTAACAGGTAATATACGAATGTAGTATTTTAAATATATGTTTTTTTTATTGTGTCGTTCTGTTGTAACGTGTCGGGGTCGTTCTGTTGTAACGTGTCGGGGTCGTTCTGTAGTAACGTGTCGGGTCGTTCTGTTGTAACGTGTCGGGGTCGTTCTGTTGTAACGTGTCGGGGTCGTTCTGTAGTAACCTGTCGGGGTCGTTCTGTTGTAACCTGTCGGGTCGTTCTGTTGTAACCTGTCGGGGTCGTTCTGTTGTAACCTGTCGGGGTCGTTCTGTTGTAACGTGTCGGGGTCGTTCTGTTGTAACCTGTCGGGGTCGTTCTGTTGTAACGTGTCGGGTCGTTCTGTTGTAACGTGTCGGGTCGTTCTGTTGTAACGTGTCGGGGGTCGTTCTGTAGTAACGTGTCGTTCTGTTGTAACGTGTCGGGGTCGTTCTGTAGTAACGTGTCGGGTCGTTCTGTTGTAACGTGTCGGGTCGTTCTGTAGTAACGTGTCGGGTCGTTCTGTTGTAACGTGTCGGGTCGTTCTGTTGTAACGTGTCGGGTCGTTCTGTTGTAACGTGTCGGGGGTCGTTCTGTAGTAACGTGTCGGGGTCGTTCTGTAGTAACGTGTCGGGGTCGTTCTGTTGTAACCTGTCGGGTCGTTCTGTTGTAACCTGTCGGGGTCGTTCTGTAGTAACGTGTCGGGGTCGTTCTGTAGTAACGTGTCGGGGTCGTTCTGTAGTAACGTGTCGGGGTCGTTCTGTTGTAACGTAGCGGGTCGTTCTGTAGTAACGTGTCGGGTCGTTCTGTTGTAACCTGTCGGGGTCATTCTGTTGTAGCGGGTCGTTCTGTAGTAACGTGTCGGGGTCGTTCTGTAGTAACGTGTCGGGGTCGTTCTGTTGTAACCTGTCGGCGTCGTTCTGTTGTAGCGGGTCGTTCTGTTGTAACGTGTCGGGGTCGTTCTGTTGTAACCTGTCGGGGTCGTTCTGTTGTAGCGGGTCGTTCTGTTGTAACCTGTCGGGTCGTTCTGTTGTAACGTGTCGGGGTCATTCTGTTGTAACCTGTCGGCGTCGTTCTGTTGTAGCGGGTCGTTCTGTTGTAACGTGTCGGGGTCGTTCTGTTGTAACCTGTCGGGTCGTTCTGTTGTAGCGGGTCGTTCTGTTGTAACCTGTCGGGGTCGTTCTGTAGTAACGTGTCGGGGTCGTTCTGTAGTAACGTGTCGGGGTCGTTCTGTAGTAACGTGTCGGGGTCGTTCTGTTGTAACGTGGCGGGTCGTTCTGTAGTAACGTGTCGGGGTCGTTCTGTTGTAACCTGTCGGGGTCATTCTGTTGTAGCGGGTCGTTCTGTAGTAACGTGTCGGGTCGTTCTGTAGTAACGTGTCGGGGTCGTTCTGTTGTAACCTGTCGGCGTCGTTCTGTTGTAGCGGTCGTTCTGTTGTAACGTGTCGGGTCGTTCTGTTGTAACCTGTCGGGTCGTTCTGTTGTAGCGGGTCGTTCTGTTGTAACCTGTCGGGGTCGTTCTGTTGTAACGTGTCGGGGTCATTCTGTTGTAACGTGTCGGGTCGTTCTGTTGTAACGTGTCGGGGTCGTTCTGTTGTAACGTGTCGGGGTCGTTCTGTTGTAACGTGGCGGGGTCGTTCTGTTGTAACGTGTCGGGGTCATTCTGTTGTAACGTGTCGGGTCGTTCTGTTGTAACGTGTCGCGGTCGTTCTGTTGTAACGTGTCGGGGTCGTTCTGTTGTAACGTGTCGGGGTCGTTCTGTTGTAACGTGTCGGGGTCGTTCTGTAGTAACGTGTCGGGGTCGTTCTGTTGTAACGTGTCGGGTCGTTCTGTAGTAACGTGTCGGGGTCGTTCTGTTGTAACGTGTCGGGGTCGTTCTGTAGTAACGTGTCGGGGTCGTTCTGTAGTAACGTGTCGGGTCGTTCTGTAGTAACGTGTCGGGGTCGTTCTGTAGTAACGTGTCGGGTCGTTCTGTAGTAACGTGTCGGTCGTTCTGTTGTGTCGGGTCGTTCTGTTGTATCAGGGTCGTTCTGTTGTATCAGGGTCGTTCTGTATCAGGGTCGTTCTGTATTTGTTGTAACATATCAGGGTCGTTCTGTTGTAGCGGGTCGTTCTGTTGTAACGTGTCGGGGTCGTTCTGTTGTAACCTGTCGGGGTCGTTCTGTTGTATCAGGGTCGTTCTGTTGTATGAGGGTCGTTCTGTTGTGTCAGGGTCGTTCTGTATCAGTGTCGTTCTGTATTTGTTGTAACATATCAGGGTCGTTCTGTTGTAATACCCTGGTTATCCTGCTTGGAAGATTCTTGATTTCCTGCCTTTTTTTACCTGAAGTTTGCAACCCTAATAGTACAGCGTCTTTGGGTCATTGAAAAGCCCAAACTCATGTATTTTCATTCCCAGGGTGAACGAGTCCCCCAGCCACCTGCCCCTCCGACCCCAGCCTCGTCTGCCTGAGGAGAGCACCCGGCTGGTGGCTCACACCGTCTCTATACTGGCTGAACTGCCGTCGCTATGCTCCCCCGCAGGTAACACACAGACAAAAACACCTGACCACACAGACTCAGAATGTCTCCTGTAATTCATTGCCTTGTTGTTGTGGTTGGTGTGTAATACTGCTAATAGCAGAGTTCTAGTGTTCATCTCTCCGCCTTAGATTCAGTGTTGTGGTGTGTTATACTGCTAATAGATACTGCCTTAGATTCAGTGTTGTGGTGTGTTATACTGCTAACAGATACTGCCTTAGATTCAGTGTTGTGGTGTGTTATACTGCTAATAGATACTGCCTTAGATTCAGTGTTGTGGTGTGTTATACTGCTAATAGATACTGCCTTAGATTCAGTGTTGTGGTGTGTTATACTGCTAATAGATACTGCCTTAGATTCAGTGTTGTGGTGTGTTATACTGCTAATAGATACTGCCTTAGATTCAGTGTTGTGGTGTGTTATACTGCTAATAGATACTGCCTTAGATTCAGTCTGGCTCAATGGCCTCTCTGCCGTTGGATCCCTCTCACCCTGGGTCTGTGGTTCTTATGTCTGAGACTGAAGCTTTCTGAGGATCAGATTATTCTGGAAATCGACTGAGTCACACTGGGTGTGAAACAATAGAGAAACAGAGAAGATTCAGTTAGGATGTCAGGGCCACTGAGAGATTAGGGGCAGGGATTTCAGGGCTACTGACAGATTAGGGGCAGGGATTTCAGGGCTACTGACAGATTAGCGACAGGGATTTCAGGGCTACTGACAGATTAGCGACAGGGATTTCAGGGCTACTGACAGATTAGCAACAGGGATTTCAGGGCTACTGACAGATTAGCAACAGGGATTTCAGGGCTACTGACAGATTATGGACATGGATTTCAGGGCTACTGACAGATTATGGACAGGGAATCACAGGGCTACTGACAGATTAGGGACAGGGATTTCAGGGCTACTGACAGATTAGGGACAGGGATTTCAGGGCCACTGACAGATTAGCAACAGGGATTTCAGGGTTACTGACAGATTATGGACAGGGATTTCAGGGCTACTGACAGATTAGCAACAGGGATTTCAGGGCTACTGACAGACTAGGGACAGGGATTTCAGGGCTACTGACAGATTAGGGACAGGGATTTCAGGGCTACTGACAGATTAGGGACAGGGATTTCAGGGCTACTGACAGATTATGGACAGGGATTTCAGGGCTACTGACAGATTAGGGACAGGGATTTCAGGGCTACTGACAGATTAGGGACAGGGAATCACAGGGCTACTGACAGATTAGGGACAGGGATTTCAGGGCTACTGACAGATTAGGGACATGGATTTCAGGGCTACTGACAGATTATGGACAGGGATTTCAGGGCTACTGACAGATTAGGGACAGGGATTTCAGGGCTACTGACAGATTAGGGACAGGGATTTCAGGGCTACTGACAGACTAGGGACAGGGATTTCAGGGCTACTGACAGACTAGGGACAGGGATTCTGACAGATTAGGGACAGGGATTTCAGGGCTACTGACAGATTAGGAACAGGGATTTCAGGGCTACTGACAGATTAGGGACAGGGAATCACAGGGCTACTGACAGACTAGGGACAGGGATTTCAGGGCTACTGACAGATTAGGGACAGGGATTTCAGGGCTACTGACAGATTAGGGGCAGGGATTTCAGGGCTACTGACAGATTATGGACAGGGATTTCAGGGCTACTGACAGACTAGGGACAGGGAATCACAGGGCTACTGACAGATTAGGGACAGGGATTTCAGGGCTACTGACAGATTAGGGACAGGGATTTCAGGGCTACTGACAGATTAGGGACAGGGAATCACAGGGCTACTGACAGATTAGGGACAGGGATAACATTATGTTTATAGAAAGGGTCTGTTTGCCTTGTTGACATGTAGCAGGTGCATTCTGCAATGGTTTATGCCGTCCAATCGTCATTTCAATTGGTGTGTGATGGAGTGAAGGATTACATTTTCAATAACGGCAGACCTTGTCAGCTCGGAGGTTTGAACCTTCCGGTTACTAGTCCAACGCTCTTACCACTAGGCTACCCTGCCGCCCCTAAAGGATACAAGTCTCTGTCTCTCTGTCATTCTTCATTACTAAAGGATACAAGTATCATTCCTCATTACTGAAAGATACAAGTCTGTCTCTCTCTCATTCCTCATTACTGAAAGATACAAGTCTGTCTCTCTCTCATTCCTCATTACTGAAAGATACAAGTCTGTCTCTCTCTCATTCCTCATTACTGAAAGATACAAGTCTGTCTCTCTCTGTCATTCCTCATTACTGAAAGATACAAGTCTCTCTCTCTCTGTCATTCCTCATTACTGAAAGATACAAGTCTGTCTCTCTCTCATTCCTCATTACTGAAAGATACAAGTCTGTCTCTCTGTCATTCCTCATTACTGAAAGATACAAGTCTCTCTCTCTGTCATTCCTCATGTCTGTCATCGCCCCCCACCCCCTCCCCCCACCCACAGGCAGCATGACCATTCTCCCGACTGTTCTCTTCCTGATAACCGGGGTCCTGAAGGAGACGGCTGTGAAGACACCTGATAACTCCATACCCCTGCCAGTCTCAGGTACACACACACACACACACACACACACACACACACAAAACATTTATAAAGATACCTGATAACTCCATACCCCTGCCAGTCTCAGGTACACACACACACACACACACACACACACACACACACACACACACACACACACACACACACACACACACAAAACATTTATAAAGACCCCTGACAACTCCATCCCCCTGCCTGTCTCAGCTGCTCTACAGGGTATAAAGACCATCATCACCTCTCCTTTGGCCCGGGCTGAGAAGACTCCCACTCAGTGGACAGGACTGATTAGGAGTAGTCTGGCTTTCTGTTCTAGAATATTCTCAACCAGGTAACATACACACTGTTCTAGAATATTCTCCACCAGGTAACACACACACACACACACACACACACACACACTGTTCTAGAATATTCTCCACCAGGTAACACACACACTGTTCTAGAATATTCTCCACCAGGTAACATACACACTGTTCTAGAATATTCTCCACCAGGTAACACACACACAGTGTTCTAGAATATTCTCCACCAGGTAACACATACACACTGTTCTAGAATATTCTCCACCAGGTAACACATACACACTGTTCTAGAATATTCTCCACCAGGTAACATACACACTGTTCTAGAATATTCTCCACCAGGTAACATACACACTGTTCTAGAATATTCTCCACCAGGTAACACACACACTGTTCTAGAATATTCTCAACCAGGTAACACACACACTGTTCTAGAATATTCTCAACCAGGTAACATACACACTGTTCTAGAATATTCTCCACCAGGTAACATACACACTGTTCTAGAATATTCTCAACCAGGTAACATACACACTGTTCTAGAATATTCTCAACCAGGTAACATACACACTGTTCTAGAATATTCTCCACCAGGTAACACATACACTGTTCTAGAATATTCTCCACCAGGTAACATACACACTGTTCTAGAATATTCTCCACCAGGTAACATACACACTGTTCTAGAATATTCTCCACCAGGTAACACACACACTGTTCTAGAATATTCTCCACCAGGTAACACACACACTGTTCTAGAATATTCTCCACCAGGTAACACACACACAGTGTTCTAGAATATTCTCCACCAGTTAACACACACACACGGTTCTAGAATATTCTCAACCAGGTAACATACACACACTGTTCTAGAATATTCTCAACCAGTTAACACACACACACTGTTCTAGAATATTCTCAACCAGGTAACACACACACTGTTCTAGAATATTCTCAACCAGTTAACACACACACACTGTTCTAGAATATTCTCCACCAGTTAACACACACACACGGTTCTAGAATATTCTCAACCAGGTAACATACACACACTGTTCTAGAATATTCTCAACCAGTTAACACACACACACTGTTCTAGAATATTCTCAACCAGGTAACACACACACTGTTCTAGAATATTCTCAACCAGGTAACATACACACTGTTCTAGAATATTCTCCACCAGGTAACATACACACTGTTCTAGAATATTCTCCACCAGGTAACACACACACTGTTCTAGAATATTCTCCACCAGGTAACATACACACTGTTCTAGAATATTCTCCACCAGGTAACACACACACTGTTCTAGAATATTCTCCACCAGGTAACATACACACTGTTCTAGAATATTCTCCACCAGGTAACACACACACTGTTCTAGAATATTCTCCACCAGTTAACACACACACACGGTTCTAGAATATTCTCAACCAGGTAACACACACACACTGTTCTAGAATATTCTCAACCAGGTAACACACACACTGTTCTAGAATATTCTCCACCAGGTAACACACACACTGTTCTAGAATATTCTCCACCAGGTAACATACACACTGTTCTAGAATATTCTCCACCAGGTAACACACACACTGTTCTAGAATATTCTCCACCAGTTAACACACACACTGTTCTAGAATATTCTCCACCAGTTAACACACACACACGGTTCTAGAATATTCTCAACCAGGTAACATACACACACTGTTCTAGAATATTCTCAACCAGGTAACACACACACTGTTCTAGAATATTCTCCACCAGGTAACACACACACTGTTCTAGAAGGATTCCTGGTAGCCAGGTGTTTCTCATCTTCCCATTGTGTCAGGATGCTGTGTCGGTGGCTGTCCAGCCGTGGCCTGCTGATAATGTTGTAATGGACCTTTAATGCGTGTTCCTCAGATGAGTCTCGTCCCAACATGGATGAGGTCAGTATGCTGACAGCCATGACCCTCTTCCTGCTGTCTGCCAGTTCAGAGGTCATAGGAGTCACTGTGCTGCAGCAGGGTTGTATGGAACGCTATAGGAACGCACTCCTCTCCTCTGACCCCTGGGTACGCACACACACACACACACACACCGCCTCATCTCCTCTGACCCCTGGGTACGCACACACACACACACACACACACACCGCCTCATCTCCTCTGACCCCTGGGTATGCACACACACACACACACACACACCGCCTCGTCTCCTCTGACCCCTGGGTACGCACACACTCACACACACCGCCTCGTCTCCTCTGACCCCTGGGTACACACACACACACACACACCACCTCATCTCCTCTGACCCCTGGGTACGCACACACACACACACCACCTCGTCTCCTCTGAACCCTGAGGACTCATGCACACAGGCACACACACACACCGCCTCGTCTCCTCTGACCCCTGGGTACTCACGCACACACACACACACCACCTCGTCTCCTCTGAACCCTGAGGACTCATGCACACAGGCACACACACACACACCGCCTCGTCTCCTCTGACCCCTGGGTACTCACGCACACACACACACCACCTCGTCTCCTCTGACCCCTGGGTACGCACACACACACACACACACACCGCCTCGTCTCCTCTGACCCCTGGGTACGCACACACACACACACACACACCGCCTCATCTCCTCTGACCCCTGGGTACGCACACACACACACACACACACCGCCTCATCTCCTCTGACCCTGGGTACGCACACACACACACACACCGCCTCATCTCCTCTGACCCCTGGGTACGCACACACACACACACACCGCCTCATCTCCTCTGACCCCTGGGGTACGCACACACACACACACACACCGCCTCATCTCCTCTGACCCCTGGGTATGCACACACACACACACACACACACCGCCTCGTCTCCTCTGACCCCTGGGTACGCACACACACACTCACACACACCGCCTCGTCTCCTCTGACCCCTGGGTACGCACACACACACACACACCGCCTCGTCTCCTCTGACCCCTGGGTACACACACACACACACACCACCTCATCTCCTCTGACCCCTGGGTACTCACGCACACACACACACACACACACCACCTCGTCTCCTCTGACCCCTGGGTACTCACGCACACACACACACCACCTCGTCTCCTCTGACCCCTGGGTACTCACGCACACACACACACACACACCACCTCATCTCCTCTGACCCCTGGGTACTCACGCACACACACACACACACCACCTCATCTCCTCTGACCCCTGGGTACTCACGCACACACACACACACACCACCTCGTCTCCTCTGACCCCTGGGTACTCACGCACACACACACACCACCTCGTCTCCTCTGACCCCTGGGTACTCACGCACACACACACACCACCTCATCTCCTCTGACCCCTGGGTACTCACGCACACACACACACCACCTCATCTCCTCTGACCCCTGGGTACTCACGCACACACACACACACACCACCTCGTCTCCTCTGACCCCTGGGTACTCACGCACACACACACACCACCTCGTCTCCTCTGACCCCTGGGTACTCACGCACACACACACACACACCACCTCATCTCCTCTGACCCCTGGGTACTCACGCACACACACACACACACCACCTCATCTCCTCTGACCCCTGGGTACTCACGCACACACACACACCACCTCATCTCCTCTGACCCCTGGGTACTCACGCACACACACACACCACCTCATCTCCTCTGACCCCTGGGTACTCACGCACACACACACACCACCTCATCTCCTCTGACCCCTGGGTACTCACGCACACACACACGCACTGCTTCACTAAAGTGTTGAACTCCTCTGACCCCTTTAATGTCTATTGTCTCTTTTCTTTATCCCCACCAGTCTCCATTTGTC
>NC_068423.1:32402621-32429931 GCF_023373465.1 Oncorhynchus keta | reverse complement strand
CTTGTCTGATACAATATAGACGTTATTTTCTATGGGTCTGTGTTTTCTTATATAAGGTGTTGTGTGAGTCAGTCTACTACTTAGTACCCATATGGCTACCTACCCCTCTACCTACTTAGTACCCATATAGCTACCTACCCCTCTACCTACTTAGTACCCATACAGCCATCTACCCCTCTACCTACTTAGTACCCATATAGCTACCTACCCCTCTACCTACTTAGTACCCATACAGCCATCTACCCCTCTACCTACTTAGTACCCATATATTACCACCTACCCCTCTACCTACTTAGTACCCATATATTACCACCTACCCCTCTACCTACTTAGTACCCATATATTACCACCTACCCCTCTACCTACTTAGTACCTATATAGCTACCTACTTAGTACCCATATAGCTATCTTCCCCTCTACCTACTTAGTACCCATATAGCTAACAACCCCTCTACCTACTAAGGTCCCACAGTTGACAGTGCATGTCAGAGCCAAGCCATTAGGTTGAAGGAATCGTCCATAGAGCTCCGAGACAGGATTGTGTCGAGGCACCAAAAAATGTCTGCTGCATTGAAGATCCTCCCCCAAAACACAGTGACCGCCATGATTCATAAATGGAATAAGTTTGGAACCATCAATACTCTTCCCAGAGCTGGCTGCCCAGCCAAACTGCGCAATCGGGGGAGAAGGGCCTTGGTCAGGGAGGTGACCAAGAACCCGATGGTCACTCTGACAGAAGTCCACCAATCAGGCGGTCTTTATGGTAGAGTGGCCAGACGGAAACCACTCCTCAGTAAAAGGCATATGACAGCCCGCTTGGAGTTGGCCAAAAGTCACCTAAAGTACCATGAAAAAAAACCAAATTCTGTGGTCTGATGAAACCAAAATCGAACTCTTCGGCCTTAATGCCAACCGCCACGTCTGGTGGAAACCACGCATCACTCATCACCTGGCCATTACCATCCCTACGGTGAAGCATGGTGGTGGCAGCATCATGCTGGGGGATGTTTTTTCAGACTAGTCAGGATTGAAGGAAAGATGAACAGAGCAAAGTACAGAGAGATCATTGATGAAAACCTGTTCGAGTGCTCAGGACCCCAGACTGGGGCGAAGGTTCACCTTCCAACATGACAACGTCCCAAAGCACACAGCCAAGACGACGCTTTGAGACAAGTCTCTGAATGTCCTTGAGTGGCCCAGCCAGAGCTCGGACTTGAACCCGTTGTCATTATGGGGTATTGTGTGTAGTTTTTTTGGGGGAAAACTATTTCATCCATTTTAGAATAAGCTACCTACCCTTCTACCTACGCTATCCCATCTTCATCCCTTAATAACCCCCCAAGAGTCTAATGCAACCATTGGAGCGGACTGGGAGACCCTTATCCTCTGACCTGATAAAGCGGCTAGCCAGCCAATCAGCCAGCTAGCCAGTCCCAGCCAGTCAGACAGCCAATCAGCCAGCTAGCCAGTCCCAGCCAGTCAGACAGCCAATCAGCCAGCTAGCCAGTCCCAGCCAGTCAGACAGTCAGCTAGCCGGAGTGAAGACTGTAATGTTGGTAATAACTCCTCCTGTTTCTTCACAATATATTTCTGCCAGGTAGGCATTGGCTACTAATTAATTTAATTAGTTTAGCATTTAATTCACCATTTCCATCCCCAGAAGGTTGTTATTAGCAGCATCGCTAACGGCTACAGTAAGTGTAGATGTACGCACCGCACATACCGACAGTTTCATACCAATCACTTATGCATTTTGTTCATGTCTTTAATTATATTTAACTTGGGCAAATTTTCAAACCAGTTCAATACATTTATGCTAAACAAAAATATAAACACAACATGTAAAGTGTTGGTGCCATGTTCCATACACACGGAAAAAGATAATTTCTCTCAAGTTTTGTGCACACATTTATTGACATCCCTGTTAGTGAGCATTTCTTCTTTGCCAAGATAATTCATCCACCTGACAGGTGTGACATTTCAAGAAGCTGATTAAACAGCATTACACAGGTGCACCTTGTGCTTGGCACAATAAAATATGCAGTTTTGTAACACAACACAATGCCACAGATGTCTCAAGTTTTGAGGGAGCGTGAAATTGGCCTGCTGACTGCAGGAATGTCCACTCGAGTTGTTAACAGAGAATTTAATGTTCAGTGCTCTACCATATGCCGCTTATAACGTTATTTTAGAGAATTTCTCCAACCTCAC
Organism: Oncorhynchus keta; assembly: GCF_023373465.1. NCBI lineage: Eukaryota > Metazoa > Chordata > Actinopteri > Salmoniformes > Salmonidae > Oncorhynchus > Oncorhynchus keta. The sequence continues at coordinate 32,427,720 of NC_068423.1, read as the reverse complement.
AACTGCAGACAACGTGGAACCACTCCAGCCCAGGACCTCCACTCCAGCCCAGGACCTCCACTCCAGCCCAGGACCTCCACTCCAGCCCAGGACCTCCACTCCAGCCCAGGACCTCCACTCCAGCCCAGGACCTCCATGCTTCTGCACCTGCGAGATGGTCTGAGACCAGCCACTGGACAGCTAATGAAACTGTCAGAAACCGTCTCTGGGAATCTCATCTGCGTGCTCGTCGTCCTCACCAGGGTCTTGCCCTGACTGCAGATCGGCGTCGTAACCGACTTCTGTGTTTACCAGTACCAATATAATATTGTCCAAAACTAATATTGTGATTTGTAACTGTATGGAGTGTTTCTCTCTCTACTGTCCAATGTGGACTTCTTCAGCTTCGTAGATAAATCATTAGTCTCAGATCAATAAGTGGTTTAATCTCTCGTCTCTGTAGACCGAACAGACGGAGAGTTTTTCTATAGCCTACAGTGTGTACATGTTATGTTCCAGATGGAGAGAGCCTGTTCGGATGATGTTCTGGATGTTTCTATAGAAGGATGTTGTGGGACTGTCCTGGAGGAGGATGTTCTGGATGTTTCTATAGAAGGATGTTGTGGGACTGTCTTGGAGGAGGATGTTCTGGATGTTTCTATAGAAGGATGTTGTGGGACTGTCTTGGAGGAGGATGTTCTGGATGTTTCTATAGAAGGATGTTGTGGTACTGTCTTGGAGGAGGATGTTCTGGATGTTTCTATAGAAGGATGTTGTGGTACTGTCTTGGAGGAGGATGTTCTGGATGTTTCTATAGAAGGATGTTGTGGTACTGTCTTGGAGGAGGATGTTCTGGATGTTTCTATAGAAGGATGTTGTGGTACTGTCTTGGAGGAGGATGTTCTGGATGTTTCTATAGAAGGATGTTGTGGGACTGTCTAGGAGGAGGATGTTCTGGATGTTTCTATAGAAACATTGGATGAGGATGGTGGGTGGATGTGAAATGAAGCTCACATTTATTTAAATCTGGTTTAAGCAGCTGTGACTAATTTTGTTTTAGACATCAACAGTGCTGCTTTCAAAGATAATCTCTCACTCACTCACTCTCACTCACTCACTCACTCACTCACTCACTCACTCAAAAAATACTCCTTCTTGATTGTCTCGCTGTCCCAGATTCTGTGGTGCCCACTTGCTACGGACTAAAGACAGGGTTCTGGTTGGGCTCATCTCCTGACTGTTCCCTGTTTACCTGTGTTATGCTGTAAGGTGTAGAGTCTCCCCTGCCCTGTGGTAGGACTAGAAGACTGTGTTGGTCTGGGAAGCCTGTATAATGTGCTGAACTGTGTGTGTGTGTGTGTGTGTGTGTGTGTGTGTGTGTGTGTGTGTGTGTGTGTGTCCGTCCAGGGTTCCGTTTGCTGGTAATAGCCGGCTTTTAGTTGATAAAAAAGAAGCACATTTTTAAAATAAACTCTGTGCCAATTGTCCGAAGAAACATCTCATTTGCTTTGCAGTCTGGTGTCCCCCCTGCAGTCTGGTGTCCCCCTGCAGTCTGGTGTCCCCCTGCAGTCTGGTGTCCCCCTGCAGTCTGGTGTCCCCTGCAGTCTGGTGTCCCCCTGCAGTCTGGTGTCCCCCTGCAGTCTGGTGTCCCCCTGCAGTCTGTGTCCCCCTGCAGTCTGTGTCCCCCTGCAGTCTGTGTCCCCCTGCAGTCTGTGTCCCCCTGCAGTCTGTGTCCCCCCTGCAGTCTGTGTCCCCCCTGCAGTCTGTGTTCCCCCTGCAGTCTGTGTCCCCCCTGCAGTCTGTGTCCCCCCTGCAGTCTGTGTCCCCCCCCGCAGTCTGTGTCCCCCCCCTGCAGTCTGTGTCCCCCTGCAGTCTGTGTCCCCCTGCAGTCTGTGTCCCCCCCTGCAGTCTGTGTCCCCCCCTGCAGTCTGTGTCCCCCCCTGCAGTCTGGTGTCCCCCCCTGCAGTCTGGTGTCCCCCCTGCAGTCTGGTGTCCCCCCTGCAGTCTGGTGTCCCCCCATGCTGTCTGTTAATGGCATGCGATATGTCTCCTCCAGGCTCAGACTGCGTTCCTCCAGGGAGAGAGGACAGGAGAATGTATTGGTGTTGACTGTGATGCCTTCTCCCTCTCTAGGCCTAGATAGACTTCCTGCAAGGCCAGAGGAAAGCTCTGATCATGTGTAGTTGATGCTGTCTGTTAATGGCATGCGATATGTCTCCTCCAGGCTCAGACTGCGTTCCTCCAGGGAGAGAGGACAGGAGAATGTATTGGTGTTGACTGTGATGCCTTCTCCCTCTCTAGGCCTAGATAGACTTCCTGCAAGGCCAGAGGAAAGCTCTGATCATGTGTAGTTGATGCTGTCTGTTAATGGCATGCGATATGTCTCCTCCAGGCTCACTGCGTTCCTCCAGGGAGAGAGGACAGGAGAATGTATTGGTGATGACTGATATTGTGTTTCTCCTCCAGGCTCAGACTGCGTTCCTCCAGGGAGAGAGGAAAGGACAGGAGAATGTATTGGTGATGACTGATATTGTGTTTCTCCTCCAGGCTCAGACGGCGTTCCTCCAGGGAGAGAGGAAAGGACAGGAGAATGTATTGGTGATGACTGATATTGTGTTTCTCCTCCAGGCTCAGACGGCGTTCCTCCAGGGAGAGAGGAAAGGACAGGAGAATGTATTGGTGATGACTGATATTGTGTTTCTCCTCCAGGCTCAGACGGCGTTCCTCCAGGGAGAGAGGAAAGGACAGGAGAACCTGAAGAAGGACCTGGTTAGGAGGATCAAGATGCTGGAATACGTTCTCAAACAGGAGAGGTACCTTACAGAACCCGATGACCATCTGTGGGTCTCTTGCGGTGTTGATATGCAAACTGTAATCAAGTGTCAAACTCCGGTGGCATGTGAGACAATTTCGATACTAGCTAATAAACATGCATATAGATGACATTGATTTTTAGCGGTGGCAAATGAGAATATGACATTAAAGTGGCTCTGACTCCTAGTGAGGAGCCTATAAAACCAGCTTGCCAGATATGGATAACTGTCAGGGATATAGATGCCACTGCGTCGGCGGGGCCCCAAACCCATCCAAATGTAGCATTGCAAAAATACATTCAAACGTTACGAATTGCAGATTCACGTTTTGTTTTGCTCATATTGCTATTTCTACCTAAAATACCTCCTCTTTGTGACCAACCGAGGCGTCTTCTCCTTCAGTGTTTTAACTTCATGTGACAGTGTGTCGACAGTCATTGATCTACTGTCGTTTTGCTAAACGACCCCAGCAGTATGTGGACACCCCTTCAAATTAATAGATTCGGCTATTTCAGCCACATCTGTTGCTGACGGGTGTATAAAATCAAGCACACCGCCATGCAATCTCCATAGACAAACATTGGCAGTAGAATGGCCCTTACTGAAGAGCTCAGTGACTTTCAAAGTGGCACTGTCATAGGATGCCACCTTTCCAACAAGTCAGTTTGCTTGAGCTTGGCCCGGTCGACTGCAAGTCCTGTTATTGTGAAGTGAAAGCGTCTAGGAGCAACAACGGCTCGGCCACGAAGTGGCAGGCCACACAAGCTCACAGAATGGGGCCGCCGAGTGCTGAAGCACGTCAAATTCATGTTACCTCATTAGCTAGCGCTTGCTAGCAACCTGGGGCGCGTTCAGCAGGACGCAACGTTTCGTAACTTTCTGACATGTAGAACAAACACGCCTCTGACATGTTGATTGTTATCTCTATTCATGGAATATCTATCTGCAACTTTCAAGAATGTTTTGAATCTGAACGTAGCCATGGTAACATTACCAGTAGACTACTGAACGTAGCCATGGTAACATTACCAGTAGACTACTGAACGTAGCCATGGTAACATTACCAGTAGACTACTGAGCGTAGCCACGGTAACATTACCAGTAGACTACTGGGCGTAGCCACGGTAACATTACCAGTAGACTACTGGGCGTAGCCACGGTAACATTACCAGTAGACTACTGGGCGTAGCCACGGTAACATTAGTAGTAGACTACTGAGCGTAGCCACGGTAACATTAGTAGTAGACTACTGGGCGTAGCCACGGTAACATTAGTAGTAGACTACTGAGCTTAGCCACGGTAACATTAGTAGTAGACTACTGAGCTTAGCCACGGTAACATTAGTAGTAGACTACTGAGCGTAGCCACGGTAACATTAGTAGTAGACTACTGAGCGTAGCCACGGTAACATTAGTAGTAGACTACTGAGCGTAGCCACGGTAACATTAGTAGTAGACTACTGAGCGTAGCCACGGTAACATTAGTAGTAGACTACTGAGCGTAGCCACGGTAACATTAGTAGTAGACTACTTAGCTTAGCCACGGTAACATTAGTAGTAGACTACTGAGCGTAGCCACGGTAACATTACCAGTAGACTACTGGGCGTAGCCACGGTAACATTAGTAGTAGACTACTGAGCGTAGCCACGGTAACATTAGTAGTAGACTACTGAGCGTAGCCACGGTAACATTAGTAGTAGACTACTGAGCGTAGCCACGGTAACATTAGTAGTAGACTACTGAGCGTAGCCACGGTAACATTAGTAGTAGACTACTGAGCGTAGCCACGGTAACATTAGTAGTAGACTACTGAGCGTAGCCACGGTAACATTAGTAGTAGACTACTGAGCGTAGCCACGGTAACATTAGTAGTAGACTACTGAGCGTAGCCACGGTAACATTAGTAGTAGACTACTTAGCTTAGCCACGGTAACATTAGTAGTAGACTACTGAGCTTAGCCACGGTAACATTAGTAGTAGACTACTGAGCGTAGCCACGGTAACATTACCAGTAGACTACTGGGCGTAGCCACGGTAACATTAGTAGTAGACTACTGAGCGTAGCCACGGTAACATTAGTAGTAGACTACTGAGCGTAGCCACGGTAACATTAGTAGTAGACTACTGAGCGTAGCCACGGTAACATTAGTAGTAGACTACTGAGCGTAGCCACGGTAACATTACCGGTAGACTACTGAGCGTAGCCACGGTAACATTACCGGTAGACTACTGAGCGTAGCCACGGTAACATTAGTAGTAGACTACTGAACGTAGCCATGGTAACATTACCAGTAGACTCCTGAGCTTAGCCATGGTAACATTACCAGTAGACTACTGAACGTGGCCATGGTAACATTACCAGTAGACTACTGAGCGTAACCATGGTAACATTAGTAGTAGACTACTGAACGTAGCCATGGTAACATTACCAGTAGACTACTGAACGTAGCCATGGTAACATTAGTGGTAGACTACTGAACGTAGCCATGGTAACATTACCAGTAGACTACTGAACGTAGCCATGGTAACATTACCGGTAGACTACTGAACGTAGCCATGGTAACATTACCGGTAGACTACTGAACGTAGCCATGGTAACATTAGTGGTAGACTACTGAACGTAGCCATGGTAACATTAGTGGTAGACTACTGAACGTAGCCATGGTAACATTACCAGTACTCTAAAGCTGACTGGGTCAAGACCCCCTCTAAAGCTGACTGGGTCAAGACCCCCTCTAAAGCTGACTGGGTCAAGACCCCCTCTAAAGCTGAGTATACAAAACATTAAGAACACTGAGTATACAAAACATTAAGAACACTGAGTATACAAAACATTAAGAACACAAAACATTAAGAACACAAAACATTAAGAACACAAAACATTAAGAACACAAAACATTAAGAACACAAAACATTAAGAATACAAAACATTAAGAATACAAAACATTAAGAATACAAAACATTAAGAACACTGAGTATACAAAACATTAAGAATACAAAACATTAAGAACACTGAGTATACAAAACATTAAGAACACTGAGTATACAAAACATTAAGAACACTGAGTATACAAAACATTAAGAATACAAAACATTAAGAACACTGAGTATACAAAACATTAAGAATACAAAACATTTAAGAACACTGAGTATACAAAACATTAAGAATACAAAACATTAAGAACACTGAGTATACAAAACATGAAGAATACAAAACATTAAGAATACAAAACATTAAGAACACTGAGTATACAAAACATTAAGAACGCTGAGTATACAAAACATTAATAACGCTGAGTATACAAAACATTAAGAACGCTGAGTATACAAAACATTAAGAACACTGAGTATACAAAACATTAAGAACACCTGTTCTTTTCATAACACAGACTGACCAGGTGAACCCAGGTGAAAGCTATATGATCCCTCTTGGATTTCACTTGTTAGATCTTCTTCGATCGGTGTAGATTAAGGGGAGGAGATGGGTTAAAGAAGGATTTTTTTTAAGCCTTGAGACAACTGAGACATGGATACAGATGTGATGTGACCAAAATGAAAGGGAGTCTAGTTTACCAAAACAGCGGGCCATTTTAAGTCATTTTTGACAACTAAATTAAGTTTATTTTAAAGTGTGCCGAAATGACATGAGGTAATGCGAGCGCAACACGGTTAATGTATAGCAGCTTTCCTTGATTTCAGAAGAATCATTCCCCCAGTGGCTGATGGGCAATGCTGGACACGGATGGCTGTAGCGTAGCGGGGCCATTTACACATCACATAGCATCATCACATGAACCTATGACCTTTCACATGAATGCACCACACTGATAAAGACAGAGGGCCCGACAGCCAAAAGGGTTCACGTGAACAATGCAGTTAACCCACTGTTCCTAGACCAGTTAACCCTCTGTTCCTAGACCAGTTAACCCTCTGTTCCTAGACCAGTTAACCCTCTGTTCCTAGACCAGTTAACCCACTGTTCCTAGACCAGTTCACTGTTCCTAGACCAGTTAACCCACTGTTCCTAGACCAGTTAACCCACTGTTCCTAGACCAGTTAACCCTCTGTTCCTAGACCAGTTAACCCACTGTTCCTAGACCAGTTCACTGTTCCTAGACCAGTTAACCCACTGTTCCTAGACCAGTTAACCCACTGTTCCTAGACCAGTTCACTGTTCCTAGACCAGTTAACCCACTGTTCCTAGACCAGTTAACCCACTGTTCCTAGACCAGTTAACCCACTGTTCCTAGACCAGTTAACCCACTGTTCCTAGACCAGTTAACCCACTGTTCCTAGGCCAGTTAACCCACTGTTCCTAGACCAGTTAACCCCCTGTTCCTAGACCAGTTAACCCACTGTTCCTAGACCAGTTAACCCCCTGTTCCTAGACCAGTTAACCCACTGTTCCTAGGCCAGTTAACCCACTGTTCCTAGACCAGTTAACCCACTGTTCCTAGACCAGTTAACCCACTGTTCCTAGACCAGTTAACCCACTGTTCCTAGACCAGTTAACCCACTGTTCCTAGACCAGTTAACCCACTGTTCCTAGACCAGTTAACCCACTGTTCCTAGACCAGTTAACCCACTGGTCCCAGGCCAGTTAACCCACTGTTCCTAGACCAGTTAACCCACTGTTCCTAGACCAGTTAACCCACTGTTCCCAGGCCAGTTAACCCACTGTTCCCAGGCCAGTTAACCCACTGTTCCCAGGCCAGTTAACCCACTGTTCCTAGACCAGTTAACCCACTGTTCCCAGACCAGTTAACCCACTGTTCCCAGGCCAGTTAACCCACTGTTCCCAGACCAGTTAACCCACTGTTCCCAGGCCAGTTAACCCACTGTTCCCAGGCCAGTTAACCCACTGTTCCCAGGCCAGTTAACCCACTGTTCCTAGACCAGTTAACCCACTGTTCCTAGACCAGTTAACCCACTGTTCCTAGACCAGTTAACCCACTGTTCCTAGACCAGTTAACCCACTGTTCCTAGACCAGTTAACCCACTGTTCCTAGACTAGTTAACCCACTGTTCCTAGACCAGTTAACCCACTGTTCCTAGACCAGTTAACCCACTGTTCCTAGACCAGTTAACCCACTGTTCCTAGACCAGTTAACCCACTGGTCCCAGGCCAGTTAACCCACTGGTCCCAGGCCAGTTAACCCACTGTTCCTAGACCAGTTAACCCACTGTTCCTAGACCAGTTAACCCACTGTTCCTAGACCAGTTAACCCACTGTTCCTAGACCAGTTAACCCACTGTTCCTAGACCAGTTAACCCACTGTTCCTAGACCAGTTAACCCACTGTTCCTAGACCAGTTAACCCACTGTTCCTAGACCAGTTAACCCACTGTTCCTAGACCAGTTAACCCACTGTTCCTAGACTAGTTAACCCACTGTTCCTAGACCAGTTAACCCACTGTTCCTAGACCAGTTAACCCACTGTTCCTAGACCAGTTAACCCACTGTTCCTAGGCCAGTTAACCCACTGTTCCTAGACCAGTTAACCCACTGTTCCTAGACCAGTTAACCCACTGTTCCTAGACCAGTTAACCCACTGTTCCTAGACTAGTTAACCCACTGTTCCTAGGCTAGTTAACCCACTGGTCCCAGGCCAGTTAACCCACTGTTCCTAGACCAGTTAACCCACTGTTCCTAGACCAGTTAACCCACTGTTCCTAGACTAGTTAACCCACTGTTCCTAGACCAGTTAACCCACTGGTCCCAGGCCAGTTAACCCACTGTTCCTAGACCAGTTAACCCACTGTTCCTAGGCCAGTTAACCCACTGGTCCCAGGCCAGTTAACCCACTGTTCCTAGGCCAGTTAACCCACTGTTCCTAGACCAGTTAACCCACTGTTCCTAGACCAGTTAACCCACTGTTCCTAGGCCAGTTAACCCACTGGTCCCAGGCCAGTTAACCCACTGGTCCCAGGCCAGTTAACCCACTGGTCCCAGGCCAGTTAACCCACTGTTCCTAGACCAGTTAACCCACTGTTCCTAGACCAGTTAACCCACTGTTCCTAGACCAGTTAACCCACTGTTCCTAGACCAGTTAACCCACTGTTCCTAGACCAGTTAACCCACTGTTCCTAGACCAGTTAACCCACTGTTCCTAGACCAGTTAACCCACTGTTCCTAGACCAGTTAACCCACTGTTCCTAGACCAGTTAACCCACTGTTCCTAGACCAGTTAACCCACTGTTCCTAGACCAGTTAACCCACTGTTCCTAGACCAGTTAACCCACTGTTCCTAGACCAGTTAACCCACTGTTCCTAGACCAGTTAACCCACTGTTCCTAGACCAGTTAACCCACTGTTCCTAGACCAGTTAACCCCCTGTTCCTAGACCAGTTAACCCCCCTGTTCCTAGACCAGTTAACCCACTGTTCCTAGGCCAGTTAACCCACTTCCTAGACCAGTTAACCCACTGTTCCTAGACCAGTTAACCCACTGTTCCTAGACCAGTTAACCCACTGTTCCTAGGCCAGTTAACCCACTGTTCCTAGACCAGTTAACCCACTGTTCCTAGACCAGTTAACCCACTGTTCCTAGACCAGTTAACCCACTGTTCCTAGACCAGTTAACCCACTGTTCCTAGGCCAGTTAACCCACTGTTCCTAGGCCAGTTAACCCACTGTTCCTAGGCCAGTTAACCCACTGTTCCTAGGCCAGCTAACCCACTGTTCCTAGACCAGTTAACCCACTGGTCCTAGACCAGTTAACCCCACTGTTCCTAGACCAGTTAACCCACTGTTCCTAGACCAGTTAACCCACTGTTCCTAGACCAGTTAACCCACCGTTCCTAGACCAGTTAACCCACCGTTCCTAGACCAGTTAACCCACCGTTCCTAGACCAGTTAACCCACCGGTCCTAGACCAGTTAACCCACTGGTCCTAGGCCAGTTAACCCACTGTTCCTAGGCCAGTTAACCCACTGTTCCTAGGCCAGTTAACCCACTGTTCCTAGGCCAGTTAACCCACTGTTCCTAGACCAGTTAACCCACTGTTCCTAGACCAGTTAACCCACTGTTCCTAGACCAGTTAACCCACTGTTCCTAGACCAGTTAACCCACTGGTCCCAGGCCAGTTAACCCACTGGTCCCAGGCCAGTTAACCCACTGTTCCCAGGCCAGTTAACCCACTGTTCCTAGACCAGTTAACCCACTGTTCCCAGGCCAGTTAACCCACTGTTCCCAGGCCAGTTAACCCACTGTTCCCAGGCCAGTAGTTAACCCACTGTTCCCAGGCCAGTAGTTAACCCACTGTTCCCAGGCCAGGAGTTAACCCACTGGTCCTAGGCCAGTAGTTAACCCACTGGTCCTAGGCCAGTAGTTAACCCACTGGTCCTAGGCCAGTAGTTAACCCACTGGTCCTAGGCCAGTAGTTAACCCACTGGTCCTAGGCCAGTAGTTAACCCACTGGTCCTAGGCCAGTAGTTAACCCACTGGTCCTAGGCCAGTAGTTAACCCACTGGTCCTAGGTCAGTAGTTAACCCACTGGTCCTAGGCCAGTAGTTAACCCACTGGTCCTAGGCCAGTAGTTAACCCACTGGTCCTAGGCCAGTAGTTAACCCACTGGTCCTAGGCCAGGAGTTAACCCACTGGTCCTAGGCCAGGAGTTAACCCACTGGTCCTAGGCCAGTAGTTAACCCACTGGTCCTAGGCCAGGAGTTAACCCACTGGTCCTAGGCCAGGAGTTAACCCACTGGTCCTAGGCCAGGAGTTAACCCACTGTTCCTAGGCCGTCATTGAAAATAAGAAATGTGTTCCTAACTGACTTGCCTGGTTAAATAAAGGTCAAATAAACATGGCGGTGAAACTTACACAGCAGAAAATCCGAGGGTCTACAATGACAGATGACCCTGGAAGGAAAAGACAGTCCCCTGGTGTTGTGACGTCTGTACAGAGGACAGATTGGTGTCTGGTTACTGATGACACTGCCCTGGAACAGTTTCTGTCTGCCTTACCCTGGGGGAAACCCAATCCAGACAAGGTCACAGCTCTACTGCTCTCTGAGTGTTTCTGTCCTCCTGTCCTTTCCTAGAGCGGTTTCTGGCTGCCTTTCCCTGGGGGATCGTTCATAATATATGCCATTTAGCAGACGCTTTTATCCAAAGCGACTTACAGTCATGTGTGCATACATTCTATGTATGGGTGGTCCCGGGAATCGAACCCACTACCCTGGCGTTACAAGCGCCATGCTCTACCAACTGAGCTACAGAAGGACCCTTGTGTTCCAGGAAAAGCAGCAGCAGGATCATTTTCGACATCCTCTTTCTGAGTCTGTTCACCGACACCATGGTGTCAGCTCTGTGCCTGCAACAAACAGCAGGTTGCCGTGGTAACAACAATGATGCTCTCCCCTCCCCATGGTCGCTCTGCCTCTGGAACAGGATGTAGTGATGTCATTTCTATCTCCCCTCTTTTTTTTATCTTTTTTTTTTTTATCTCTCTCACTCTCCTCCTCTTTCTCCTCTTTGCTCTCTCTCCCGCCCCCTTTCTTCCTGGGCCAATCAGATGTGCCTAGACCTACTGTTAAGTTAGCAGGTTGTTCTATCTAGGTAACATGAGTGAACGTTGTTTGTTGTCAAGCCAATAATTAGCAACCCGGGATTAGTTTAAAACAGCCTGCGACATGGTTATATATATATATATATATATATATATATATATATATATAAATTGGGTTCTCACGGATTTGACATACTTTCCCAAACCATGTCGCAGGTTCTATTGTCACGGGGTGGATGTAGAAGGTAACTGACAAAATAATGCAAACACTTGAGTAAATGAGACATCCCATCATGCTTAGAGAACACCCGATATAATCTGCTGTTATTGGCCTTTTAAATCGCTACACTGGTATTGTCCGACAAAGTATGTCAAATCCGTGAGAACCCGATTTTTATATATATATATATATATATATACTTGAGTAAATGAGAGTAACAACGTGTATTTGAAAGCAGGTGCTTCCACACAGGTGTGGTACCTGAGGTAATTAAGCAATTAACATCCCATCATGCTTAGAGAACACCCGATATAATCTGCTGTTATTGGCCTTTTAAATCGCAACACTGGTATTGTCCGATAATTCCACCGATATCAAATAATCAATAAATAGGCTGGAGAACAGGAATCTCTATACTGGACACTAGCGGCCATTTTATGTCATTTAACGTCAATGTAAGAAAATCAACATTTGAAGCATATTTCTAGGACAATTGCTGTTTTGGATGGTTCTTGATGACAATTAATTGTGGAAAAAGTGTACTTTTATTTCCCTGGAGTGAGGCAGTATATTAACAGGCTATTTTGGGGGACTATATATATATATATATATATAGTCTAATGAACGATATGTCTAGTTGAGACTGTAGAACACAACCCCAGAACCTGGCATCTAGTCTAATGAACGATATGTCTAGTTGAGACTGTAGAACACAACCCCAGAACCTGGCATCTAGTCTAATGAACGATATGTCTAGTTGAGACTGTAGAACACAACCCCAGAACCTGGCATCTAGTCTAATGAACGATATGTCTAGTTGAGACTGTAGAACACAACCCCAGAACCTGGCATCTAGTCTAATGAACGATATGTCTAGTTGAGACTGTAGAACACAACCCCAGAACCTGACATCTAGTCTAATGAACGACATGTCTAGTTGAGACTGTAGAACACAACCCCAGAACCTGGCATCTAGTCTAATGAACGATATGTCTAGTTGAGACTGTAGAACACAACCCCAGAACCTGGCATCTAGTCTAATGAACGATATGTCTAGTTGAGACTGTAGAACACAACCCCAGAACCTGACATCTAGTCTAATGAACGATATGTCTAGTTGAGACTGTAGAACACAACCACAGAACCTGGCATCTAGTCTAATGAACGATATGTCTAGTTGAGACTGTAGAACACAACCCCAGAACCTGGCATCTAGTCTAATGAACGATATGTCTAGTTGAGACTGTAGAACACAACCCCAGAACCTGACATCTAGTCTAATGAACGATATGTCTAGTTGAGACTGTAGAACACAACCACAGAACCTGGCATCTAGTCTAATGAACGATATGTCTAGTTGAGACTGTAGAACACAACCCCAGAACCTGGCATCTAGTCTAATGAACGATATGTCTAGTTGAGACTGTAGAACACAACCCCAGAACCTGGCATCTAGTCTAATGAACAATATGTCTAGTTGAGACTGTAGAACACAACCCCAGAACCTGGCATCTAGTCTAATGAACGATATGTCTAGTTGAGACTGTAGAACACAACCCCAGAACCTGGCATCTAGTCTAATGAACGATATGTCTAGTTGAGACTGTAGAACACAACCCCAGAACCTGGCATCTAGTCTAATGAACGATATGTCTAGTTGAGACTGTAGAACACAACCCCAGAACCTGGCATCTAGTCTAATGAACTATATGTCTAGTTGAGACTGTAGAACACAACCCCAGAACCTGGCATCTAGTCTAATGAACGATATGTCTAGTTGAGACTGTAGAACACAACCCCAGAACCTGGCATCTAGTCTAATGAACGATATGTCTAGTTGAGACTGTAGAACACAACCCCAGAACCTGACATCTAGTCTAATGAACGATATGTCTAGTTGAGACTGTAGAACACAACCCCAGAACCTGGCATCTAGTCTAATGAACGATATGTCTAGTTGAGACTGTAGAACACAACCCCAGAACCTGGCATCTAGTCTAATGAACGATATGTCTAGTTGAGACTGTAGAACACAACCCCAGAACCTGGCATCTAGTCTAATGAACGATATGTCTAGTTGAGACTGTAGAACACAACCCCAGAACCTGGCATCTAGTCTAATGAACGATATGTCTAGTTGAGACTGTAGAACACAACCCCAGAACCTGGCATCTAGTCTAATGAACTATATGTCTAGTTGAGACTGTAGAACACAACCCCAGAACCTGGCATCTAGTCTAATGAACGATATGTCTAGTTGAGACTGTAGAACACTACCCCAGAACCTGACATCTAGTCTAATGAACGATATGTCTAGTTGAGACTGTAGAACACAACCCCAGAACCTGGCATCTAGTCTAATGAACGATATGTCTAGTTGAGACTGTAGAACACAACCCCAGAACCTGGCATCTAGTCTAATGAACAATATGTCTAGTTGAGACTGTAGAACACAACCCCAGAACCTGGCATCTAGTCTAATGAACGATATGTCTATTTGAGACTGTAGAACACAACCCCAGAACCTGGCATCTAGTCTAATGAACGATATGTCTAGTTGAGACTGTAGAACACAACCCCAGAACCTGGCATCTAGTCTAATGAACGATATGTCTAGTAGAGACTGTAGAACACAACCCCAGAACCTGGCATCTAGTCTAATGAACGATATGTCTAGTTGAGACTGTAGAACACAACCCCAGAACCTGACATCTAGTCTAATGAACGATATGTCTAGTTGAGACTGTAGAACACAACCCCAGAACCTGGCATCTAGTCTAATGAACAATATGTCTAGTTGAGACTGTAGAACACAACCCCAGAACCTGACATCTAGTCTAATGAACGATATGTCTAGTTGAGACTGTAGAACACAACCCCAGAACCTGGCATCTAGTCTAATGAACGATATGTCTAGTTGAGACTGTAGAACACAACCCCAGAACCTGACATCTAGTCTAATGAACGATATGTCTAGTTGAGACTGTAGAACACAACCCCAGAACCTGACATCTAGTCTAATGAACGATATGTCTAGTTGAGACTGTAGAACACAACCCCAGAACCTGGCATCTAGTCTAATCCGATACCTTCCTCTTCCTGCTCTTCCTATCAGAAGCAGCATCATCATCATCACTAGCAGAGGACATGTATTTCTCTGTTAATTTCGGTAACGCTATCGTCTCAGCCTCTCTGGGAGAGTTGGGAGCGACGTCATGTGCTTCAGAATCAGGTTACTCGTCTTGTGGGTTTCCCTGGTTGCTTGGCAACGGGTCATTCCTATCAGGAAGAGCCCTCAGGAAACAGGATGTTACCAATTTGAACAGGAACACCTTGGTCCCAACCTAACTAGGTTTCTCATCCGATTGGATAAGGATTTACATTAGAATATTCTAAAATCTGTCATTAAGGTAATGGTTTCCCAGCAGAGATGTATAGGATGTTTCCATCAATTGACTTGTTGAAGATAAAAGTCTGCTTAATAATGACATAAAAATACATTTTCGGGTTAAATTCCCATGTAATAAAAAAAAAAATACACTTAAAAAAAAAAAAAAAAAAAACATTTTTAAAGGCTATCCAATCACATTTGAATCTGATGGGTTTTGTTCCCACTCTGATGTTGGCCCGTGCGCTCCAGCCAACATCTCTGATACAGTGTGGTCAGGCTAGTCCACATGATGACATTATTATGGACAAAAGGGAGAGAATTTGTCCAACGGCAGTCGAGCATCTAGATCATCATGTCACCTGAATAAGACCCCAGATATTTATTATAAAGGAGCATCTAGATCATCATGTCACCTGAATAAGACCCCAGATATTTATTATAAAGGAGCATCTAGATCATCATGTCACCTGAATAAGACCCCAGATATTTATTATAAAGGAGCATCGATCATCATGTCACCAGAATAAGACCCCAGATATTTATTATAAAGGAGCATCGATCATCATGTCACCAGAATAAGACTCCAGATATTTATTATAAAGGAGCATCTAGATCATCATGTCACCAGAATAAGAGCCCAGATATTTATTATAAAGGAGCATCTATATCATCATGTCACCAGAATAAGACCCCAGATATTTATTATAAAGGAGCATCTCGATCATCACCAGGCTCTTTTCACCCCCCTGTTCATCAGAACTTATTTCATCTGTAGTCTAATAAACTGCCTGGTTTCCTGAGTCGTAGTGGGACGACCACACAACACATCTGTAGTCTAATAAACTGCCTGGTTTCCTGAGTCCTAGTGGGACGACCACACAACAGATCTGTAGCCTAATAAACTGCATGGTTTCCTGAGTCCTAGTGGGACAACCACACAACACATCTGTAGTCTAATAAACTGCATGGTTTCCTGAGTCCGAGTGGGACGACCACACAACACATCTGTAGTCTAATAAACTGCCTGGTTTCCTGAGTCCTAGTTATATTATATCAACATTCTCCATTGCCGGTACTCGCATAATTTTACCCACATATAAAAAGAATCCACCCACCTTGTCCACAAAACAATTATTTATATTTTTTGACATTTTGTGGACTAATTTGCGGTTTCCATCAGGCCTGTCGTGACCTAATATCTGACATTATTCACGTTAAAAGGGTGGCTGAACACCTGGTTATTGATTTGAGACGGGTGGATGGATTTTCTCAGTCATGATCATAGTTCGTTGTCTTTTAGCCCTGTTGTTTCTGCTTTCTCTTCCAGGGCCAAGTACCACAAGTTAAAATATGGAACAGAGTTGAACCAAGGAGACATGAAACCTCCCAGCTATGAGTCTGGTAAGACTGATACACACACACACACACACACACACACACAAATTGACTGACTGACAGTCCAATTTTATTTACAGACAAAATACCTTTTCTCCCAGATGAGGTGAATGAGAATGAGGCCCCTGGCTCTCTGAACAACCAGTTGTCCTGGAAACAAGGTCGTCAGCTCCTCAGACAGTGAGTTACTATACCATACCACTACCACTAACCCTGGAAACAAGGTCATCATCTCAGACAGTGAGTTACTATACCATACCACTACCACTAACCCTGGAAACAAGGTCATCAGCTCCTCAGACAGTGAGTTACTATACCATACCACTAACCCTGGAAACAAGGTAATCAGCTCCTCAGACAGGCTGGACTTTCTCTTCTAAACTGCTCTGTGAACAGTGACAATGTGGGCAACAGCTCCCCTCTCCTGGAGAGTACTGGTCATTACTGCTACTACCCATACACCACCACCAGCAACATACCACCCCTGCATCCCACTGTGGGTTTCCTCTAACCTAAGCAGCGTCTGTCCTGGTTGGTCCCTGGATGGGAAATCGGATGCTGCTGGAAGTGGTGTTGGAGGGCCAGTAGGAGGCACTCTTTCCTCTGGTCTAAAAATATCCCAATACCCCAGGGCAGTGATTGGGGACATTGCCCTGTGTAGGGAGCCGTCTTTCGGCTGGGACGTTAAACAGGTGTCCTGACTCTCTGTGGTCACTAAAGATCCCATGGCACTTATCGTAAGAGTAGGGGTGTTAACCTGGCTAATTTCCCAATCATTCCCTCAAACCATCACGGTCACCTAATAATCCCCAGTTCACGATTGGCTCATTCATCGCCCCTCCTCTCCCCTGTAACTATTCCCCAGGTCATTGCTGTAAATGAGAACGTGTTCTCAGTCAACTTACCTGGTAAAATAAAAATAAAAATTAAAACACCATTATGATGAGGATCCCTTTGACAGTACTGATCGTTATCACTACCCAGACTGCACCATGACAGAGCGTAGGTCGTATCCGAACTCCTCCCTTTCTGATCAGTTTACATATTGCCCTGATGTAACATCATAACATCATAAAAACATCAGTAAAAAAAAAAATGGTAGACTCAGCAATTTGTTGTGTGTCTTGTCATTGATTTGTTCCGCAGCCTAGTGTAGAGGGGGCAGTGTAGCCTAGTGGTTAGAGTGTAGAGGGGGCAGTGTAGCCTAGTGGTTAGAGTGTAGAGGGGGCAGTGTAGCCTAGTGGTTAGAGTGTAGAGGCGGCAGGGTAGCCTAGTGGTTAGAGCGTTGGACTAGTAACCGGAAGGTTGCAAGTTCAAACCCCCAAGCTGACAAGGTACAAATCTGTCATTCTGCCCCTGAACAGCCAGTTCCCAGGCCGTCATTGAAAATAAGAATTTGTTCTTAACTGACTTGCCTGGTTAAATAAAGGTAAAATAAAATAAAAATAAAAATGTGTAATGTGTCCAGGTATCTTCAGGAGGTGGGTTACACCGACACCATCCTGGATGTGAAGGCTCAGAGGGTGCAAACCCTGCTGGCTATGGCTGGAGCCGGAGGGGGTCGACCGGGGGAGAGGACCGGGCCAGAGACCCCTCTGGTCAACGGGACAGACACCGTACCCTAAAGGCACCGACACTGGAGGAGGGTGGGTACTGCACGCAACACAGTGATAGAATTTTCTTGAAGGAAACAACACCTCGAAACATTAATGTGAATGTCCTTTCTAGTAATTCTATTTCTATGACCTAGTGAAAGGATGGTGGATCAGCTCTGGCCTGCTCGCGGTTGGCAGGCTAGCTCCGGCCTGCTCGCGGTTGGCAGGCTAGCTCCGGCCTGCTCGCGGTTATCAGGCTAGCTCCGGCCTGCTCGCGGTTATCAGGCTAGCTCCCGGCCTGCTCGCGGTTATCAGGCTAGCTCCGGCCTGCTCGCGGTTATCAGGCTAGCTCCGGCCTGCTCGCGGTTATCAGGCTAGCTCCGGCCTGCTCGCGGTTATCGGGCTAGCTCCGGCCGCCAGCTCGCGGTTATCGGGCTAGCCCGGCCGCCAGCTCGCGGTTATCGGGCTAGCTCCGGCCGCCAGCTCGCGGCTAGCGGGCTAGCCCGGCTAGCTCCGGCCAGCTCGCGGCTAGCGGGCTAGCTCCGGCCAGCTCGCGGCTAGCGGGGGCCAGCTCGCGGCTAGCGGGCCAGCTCCGGCCAGCTCGCGGCTAGCGGGCTAGCTCCGGCCAGCTCGCGGCTAGCGGGCTAGCTCCGGCCTGTTGACATTCAGAACACAGGAAATAGATGTTGTAAATGAGTCCGTTAACAAATGGCCTGAACAGATTCTTCCATAATGCTGCTAATACTGTCCCAAATATGCTACTGCAGTGTAGTGGAACAGGCATGATGCCCAATCCCACCCTCTCTGTGTGTGTGTGTGTGTGTGTGTGTGTGTGTAGGAAGACTGAGGTGTCTGAGTCCAGTGTTGTGCCGGACACCTTCAGGTTCTACTGTGATGAAGACGATGATGAAGATGGTGCAGGGTTGGATCGGACTGTCATGGAACAGACAGGACCGACGGGGACCGTAAGGCTCACGCACTATACACACACGCTACACACACACACGCTACACACACACGCTACACACACACACACGCTACACACACACGCTACACACACACACGCTACACACACATTTAGCTAAAGCCTTTTTCTCCTGAAGTTGATGATACCAGATCAGTCAATTAAAATAACTGAACTGACAATATCAGAAAGGTTCTGTAACCAACAGTACAACGTCGCTGTGTCCCCTAGATGGTGAGGAAGAAGCCACCATCGTCATCATCACCGACCCTCAATATGGACACTAGTGAGGACCCGGACGCAGAGGACGCACTGAAAGGCTTCGACTTCCTGTCCAGCCCTGACAACATGGACACATCGCCTGAGTCCCGCAGCGCTGGGGACGGGACGGACTGGGTAGGAGGAGGAGGGGGGGACAGGGGGGCGGGACGGACTGGGGTGAGAGGAGGAGAGGAGGGGGGGGACTGGGGAGAGAGGAGGAGGAGGGGGGGACTGGGGTGAGAGGAGGAGGAGGGGGGACGGACGGACTGGGGTGAGAGTAGGAGGAGGGGGTGGGACGGACTGGGATAGGAGGGGGGGGACAGGGTGAGTGAGATGGGGGACATATATATACCTTTCTCTTACCTGATCATTCCCAGACTAGCCTTTTATATATATTTATTTATATATATTTATATATATGTTTATTTATATATAATATTTATATTTATTTAGATATATATATATATAATTATTATATATAAATAAATACATAAATATATATAAATATATTATATATAAATAAATATATAAATATATATATATATAAAAATACATATATAAATGAATATATATTTATATATATATATTTATATATATTTTATTTATATTTATATATTTTATTTATATATATTTATATATATATATATATTTATATATATATATTTATTTATTTATATATTTATTTATTTATATATTTATATATTTATTTATATATATATTATTTATTTTTATATTTATTTATATATATTTATTTATATATATTTATTTATATTTATTTATTTATATTTATTTATATTTATTTATTTATATATATTTATTTATATTTATTATATATGTATTTATATTTATTCATATATATATATTTATTTATATTTATTCATATATATTTATATATATAGTCCGATCCTGAACAGGTCTGGTTTTGTCCTCTGTAGAGAAGGAGTGAGCAGTCTGCTATGTCAGAGGCGTGGGACGTGGGACCAGGGTTTGATAACCAAACTCAAGGAGGAGTACAGGAAGGAGCGCAAGGGGGAAGAAGGGGGAAAGAGTAAGTTATCTATCCTCTTCCCTGAACTTCTCCTCTCTGTCCTCCTCATCTCCTCCTCTCCCTCCCTGTCCTTGTCTCCTCCTGTCCTCGTCTCCTCCTCTCTGTCCTCCTTGTCTCCACATCCTCCGTCATCTCTTCCTGAACCTCTCCTCATCTCCCTTTCTCCTTGTCTCTTCCTCCCTGTCCTCCTCTCCTTGTCTCCTCCTGCCTGTCCTCATCTCACTCTCCTCCTTTGTCTCCTCCCTCCCTGTCCTCATCTCACTCTCCTCCTTGTCTCCTCCTCCCTGTCCTCATCTCCCTCTCCTCCTTGTCTCCTCCTCCCCTGTCCTCATCTCCCTCTCCTCCTTGTCTCCTCCTCCCTGTCCTCATCTCCCTCTCCTCCTTGTCTCCTCCTCTCCTCCCTGTCCTCATCTCCCTCTCCTCCTTGTCTCCTCCTCTCCTCCCTGTCCTCATCTCCCTCTCCTCCTTGTCTCCTCCTCCCTGTCCTCATCTCACTCTCCTCCTTGTCTCCTCCTCCCTGTCCTCATCTCACTCTCCTCCTTGTCTCCTCCTCCCTGTCCTCATCTCTACTCTCCTCCTTGTCTCCTCCTCCCTGTCCTCATCTCACTCTCCTCCTTGTCTCCTCCTCCCTGTCCTCATCTCACTCTCCTCCTTGTCTCCTCCTCCCTGTCCTCATCTCACTCTCCTCCTTGTCTCCTCCTCCCTGTCCTCATCTCACTCTCCTCCTTGTCTCCTCCTCCCTGTCCTCCTCTCCTCGTCTCACCCTCCCTGTCATCTCCTCAAATAAAGGGGACAGAGAGAGAGAGAGACACCGGGGACAGAATAAAGAATACACGTCTCATCTTTCTCCTCACTTATTTTAGCTTGTCAGCGTTATAATTCATCCTACCCGCCATTTTCAACTCTTGTCTGTCTCTGAATTGTGTTTTAGTCGTTCCTTTATTTCCTTGTCATTGTTTGTTTCGTTGTTAACCCAATATAGATAATTATTTGTGTTTTTAAAGTACTGTGCATCTTACAGAACCTCTACATGACTTTGTCTGCCAGGGATCAAAAACGAACTCAATCATTTTGACTCAACATCATCTTGAAGTAGTGTCCGATACAGCACTTGGAATCCACTTGGCGGCAGGCGGTACATTCTGAGTCCTTGGCGGCAGGCTGTACATTCTGAGTCCTTGGCGACAGGCTGTACATTCTGAGTCCTTGGCGACAGGCTGTACATTCTGAGTCCCTGGCGACAGGCTGTACATTCTGAGTCCTTGGCGGCAGGCTGTACATTCTGAGTCCTTGGCGGCAGGCTGTACATTCTGAGTCCTTGGCGGCAGGCTGTACATTCTGAGTCCTTGGCGACAGGCTGTACATTCTGAGTCCTTGGCGACAGGCTGTACATTCTGAGTCCTTGGCGACAGGCTGTACATTCTGAGTCCTTGGCGACAGGCTGTACATTCTGAGTCCCTGGCGACAGGCTGTACATTCTGAGTCCCTGGCGACAGGCTGTACATTCTGAGTCCCTGGCGACAGGCTGTACATTCTGAGTCCCTGGCGACAGGCTGTACATTCTGAGTCCCTGGCGACAGGCTGTACATTCTGAGTCCCTGGCGACAGGCTGTACATTCTGAGTCCCTGGCGACAGGCTGTACATTCTGAGTCCCTGGCGACAGGCTGTACATTCTGAGTCCCTGGCGACAGGCTGTACATTCTGAGTCCCTGGCGACAGGCTGTACATTCTGAGTCCCTGGCGGCCTGCTCCTCCTGCTGTCGCGGCCTGCTCCTCCTGCTGTCGCGGCCTGCTCCTCCTGCTGTCGCGGCCTGCTCCTCCTGCTGTCGCGTCCGTCCTGCTCCTCCTCCTCCTGCTGTCGCGGCCTGCTCCTCCTCCTGCTGTCGCGGCCTGCTCCTCCTCCTGCTGTCGCAGCCTGCTCCTCCTCCTGCTGTCTGTCCTCTCATTGTTGCATTTTTTGTTGTCTTCATCCTTGTAGTTCTGTGTGGGGGTGTTTGTCAGGATGCCCCCAACAACCCCTCGACATCATGGACATATTTTCCTCCCCTTTCAGTTTGAACAAATATAGGCACTCAACTGCTGTCAGGCTCTGTTTTCCTCTATACTGTAGTAATGTCCTCTGCTCTCTCTTCTCCCTATCAGTATACACTACTGGTCTCTCTCTGTTAAAACATTTTCCTCCTACCTGTTTTCTCTCCCAAGGACCTAACCGGTCTAAGCTCCAGGACATGCTGGCCAACCTGAGGGACCAAGAGGACATGAGTCCCAGAGAACCCTCCTCTTCCACCCAGGCCCGCTCCAACGCACCCAGGCTCAACGAGCAGCACCAGGACAACCGCTCGGACGAAGGTACACACCTGTTTGTGTCGCTGTCCCCGGTGTCTCTCTGTCCCCGGTGTCTCTCTGTCCCCGGTGTCTCTCTCTGTCCCCGGTGTCTCTCTCTGTCCCCGGTGTCTCTCTCTGTCCCCGGTGTCTCTCTGTCCCCGGTGTCTCTCTGTCCCCGGTGTCTCTCTGTCCCCGGTGTCTCTCTGTCCCCGGTGTCTCTCTGTCCCCGGTGTCTCTCTGTCCCCGGTGTCTCTCTGTCCCCGGTGTCTCTCTGTCCCCGGTGTCTCTCTGTCCCCGGTGTGTCTCTGTCCCCGGTGTGTCTCTGTCCCCGGTGTCTCTGTCCCCGGTGTCTCTGTCCCCGGTGTCTCTGTCCCCGGTGTCTCTGTCCCCGGTGTCTCTGTCTGTCCCCGGTGTCTCTGTCTGTCCCCGGTGTCTCTCTCTGTCCCCGGTGTCTCTCTGTCCCCGGTGTCTCTCTCTGTCCCCGGTGTCTCTCTCTGTCCCCGGTGTCTCTCTCTGTCCCCGGTGTCTCTCTCTGTCCCCGGTCTCTCTCTCTGTCCCCGGTCTCTCTCTCTGTCCCCGGTCTCTCTCTCTGTCCCCGGTCTCTCTCTCTGTCCCCGGTCTCTCTCTGTCCCCGGTCTCTCTCTCTGTCCCCGGTCTCTCTCTCTGTCCCCGGTCTCTCTCTCTGTCCCCGGTCTCTCTCTCTCTGTCCCGGTCTCTCTCTGTCTGTCCCCGGTCTCTCTGTCTGTCCCCGGTGTGTCTGTCTGTCCCCGGTGTGTCTGTCTGTCCCCGGTGTCTCTGTCTGTCCCCGTGTGTCTCTCTGTCCCCGGTGTGTCTCTGTCCCCGGTGTCTCTGTCTGTCCCCGGTGTCTCTCTCTGTCCCCGGTGTCTCTCTCTGTCCCCGGTGTAATCACTCGGGTTTCAAAATTAAGAAAAGGTTCCGAAAGTTTCCTGGTTTTTTCTGAAACTTCTCAGTTGTAGGATTTCCTTCCTGCTTATTCCCCTCTGATTCAGGGAATCCTCTAGCTGGGATTTCTGTGGGGAAACAGGGAATCCTCTAGCTGGGATTTCTGTGGGGGAAACAGGGAATCCTCTAGCTGGGATTTCTGTGGGGGGAAACAGGGAATCCTCTAGCTGGGATTTCTGTGGGGGGGAAACAGGGAATCCTCTAGCTGGGATTTCTGTGGGGGAAACAGGGAATCCTCTAGCTGGGATTTCTGTGGGGGAAACAGGAATCCTCTAGCTGGGATTTCTGTGGGGGAAACAGGGAATCCTCTAGCTGGGATTTCTGTGGGGGGGGAAACAGGGAATCCTCTAGCTGGGATTTCTGTGGGGGAAACAGGGAATCGTCTAGCTGGGATTTCTGAGGGGGAAACAGGAATCGTCTAGCTGGGATTTCTGTGGGGGAAACAGGGAATCCTCTAGCTGGGATTTCTGTGGGGGAAACAGGAATCCTCTAGCTGGGATTTCTGAGGGGGAAACAGGGAATCGTCTAGCTGGGATTTCTGAGGGGGAAACAGGGAATCCTCTAGCTGGGATTTCTGAGGGGGAAAACAGGGAATCCTCTAGCTGGGATTTCTGTGAGGGGAAACAGGGAATCCTCTAGCTGGGATTTCTGTGAGGGGAAACAGGGAATCCTCTAGCTGGGATTTCTGATGGGGAAACAGGGAATCCTCTAGCTGGGATTTCTGGGGGAAACAGGGAATCCTCTAGCTGGGATTTCTGAGGGGGAAACAGGGAATCCTCTAGCTGGGATTTCTGAGGGGGAAACAGGGAATCCCCTCTAGCTGGGATTTTGAGGGGGAAACAGGGAATCCTCTAGCTGGGATTTCGGAGGGGGGGAAACAGGGAATCCTCTAGCTGGGATTTCTGTGGGGTGAAACAGGGAATCCCTCTAGCTGGGATTTCGGAGGGGGAAACAGGGAATCCTCTAGCTGGGATTTCGGAGGGGGAAACAGGGAATCCTCTAGCTGGGATTTCTGTGGGGGAAACAGGGAATCCTCTAGCTGGGATTTCTGTGGGGGGAAACAGGGAATCCTCTAGCTGGGATTTCTGTGGGGGAAACAGGGAATCCTCTAGCTGGGATTTCTGTGGGGGAAACAGGGAATCCTCTAGCTGGGATTTCTGTGGGGGAAACAGGGAATCCTCTAGCTGGGAGTTCTGTGGGGGAAACAGGGAATCCTCTAGCTGGGATTTCTGTGAGGGGAAACAGGGAATTCTCTAGCTGGGATTTCTGTGGGGGAAACAGGGAATCTCTAGCTGGGATTTCTGAGGGGGAAACAGGGAATCCTCTAGCTGGGATTTCTGTGGGGGAAACAGGGAATCCTCTAGCTGGGATTTCTGTGGGGGAAACAGGGAATCCTCTAGCTGGGATTTCTGAGGGGGAAACAGGGAATCCTCTAGCTGGGATTTCTGTGGGGGGGAAACAGGAATCCTCTAGCTGGGATTTATGTGGGGGAAACAGGGAATCCTCTAGCTGGGATTTATGTGGGGGGAAACAGGGAATCCCTCTAGCTGGGATTTCTGGGGGGAAACAGGAATCCTCTAGCTGGGATTTCTGTGGGGGAAACAGGGAATCCTCTAGCTGGGATTTCTGTGGGGGGA
>NC_068423.1:32325009-32402521 GCF_023373465.1 Oncorhynchus keta | reverse complement strand
GTATTTCAAAACCTCTCCTAAAACCCCAACCTGTTTCATTTCATTTGTTGTCAGTGACTCTTTGTTAGTTCCCCCTTCTGTTTGAATGACATTATTGGGGAACGTAACACTAACATGTAAAATGGCATTATTCAAATAACATCTCCCATAGTGCAATGGGACAGGGAAAGTGGTAATAATGTTACTCTGAAGTGGTGTCGCTCTCAGAGTTGGTGTCGCATCGGTACGCGGTGTCCTCCAGCCAGGAGGTGTAGTAGCGTACTATGTTGGGGTGCTGAAGATCTGCTAAGGCACCAACCTCCCGCTTAGCTTTCCTGAGGAAAGAGTCACAGGTAAAATAAGTAAATAAATAAATAAATAGTAATAATAATAAATAAATCAATCAGTGTTATTATACAGCGGCTGGGTCGAGTGAAAGATATTACTTCGATTGCTAAAGTAACAAACATAATCGACTTACTCTTTACTCAGTACTATCTTCACCGCAAAATATTTCTGCTCCAGTTCCCGTCGCGCCTTATAGACGTTGCCAAAGCCTCCTTTGCCAATCTTCTCTATTGAATCAAACTCTGCTAAAAACCTGAGATAATAAATCATATTTAAATAATCAATCCATCAACATGATCAAACTGTTTTGTGATCAGTATAGATGAGTATTCCCGTCAGGAACAGATTTCAATGCCATCTACTTTATACATTAAATGTGGGGTAGAGAAATGAGTATCAAAGTAACGCCATAATGTACCTAGATCTGATTGGTTGGTTGGATGTCCTTCCACTTGACAAGGTTCCTAAATTGTTGCCTTTTAAATCGGGACCTTCCTTTAAAAAAAAAAAACAATGACAAACACTCAATCAACATTTAATAATGCATATATCCCCAACAGCAGGAGTGGGCAACTTTGATGGGGGCCCCCATAAATCTGAAGTCATGGTGAGGGGCAGCAGCTGCTCGCAGGTAAGCGTACCCACCTCTGTGACGTTTCCGTTATAGTCGGTAATAGCCGTCTTTTGGCCGTTCATTTATTTTTGTTTAGAAAAGCTGCTCAATTAAATTGGCACCGTCCAATTGTCCGTGAGAAGATAAAACATCCAAAAACTCCCCAAATACTGGTGTGCCAAGCTTGTAGCGTCATACCCAAGAAGAATCGAGTCTGTAATCGCTGCCAAAGGTGCTTCAACAAAGTACTGAGTAAAGGGTCTGAATACTTATATTAAACGTGATATCAGTTGTTTTTTGTATAAATTTGCTAAACAACAACTGTTTTTGCTTTGTCATTATGGAGTATTGTGATGTCATTATGGGGTATTGTGATGTCATTATGGGGTATTGTGATGTCATTATGGGGTATTGTGATGTCATTATGGGGTATTGTGTGTAGATTAACAATAGACTACTGGTTCCAATGAAATATGGAAGTCTGTATAAAACAATAGGCTACTGGTTCCAATGAAATATGTTGTTTTATACAGGCTTACATATTTCATTGGAACCAGTAGTCTATTGTTTTATACAGACTTCCAGAAGCCCTCTTCATCATCGGTGGCTCAGTGCCACTTAAAAGTTTCGCTTTTGGACAATAATGTCCTTCTCCCGTTTAGAAGATCCCCCTTTCACATTATATGGACAATTCATGTTTTTATTGATCTGTTTTTCAGTGTCAGCAGAGTAGGAGGACCACTAGTGGTTCTGGGGGGCCTGGACCTGGCCCCTCTAACAGTACAACTGTCCCCAGCTTGGCCCCCCCCCAGTTGAAATGGTCTAGAACCGCCACTGAGGAGGACTAATGTCTTTAGTCATTTAAGATGTAGTAAAATTGTAAGTAGTGGTGTAAAGTACTACTTACAATTTTCACTTAATGTTTAAAAAAAATTGGGGGGGGGGGGGATCTGTACTTTACTATTTATATTTTTGACAACTTTTACTTCACTACATTCCTAAAGAAAATAATGTAATTTTTACTCCATGCACACAAAAGTACTCGTTCCATTGCCAACGCTCAGTCAGGACAACAATATGGTCTAATACACACCACCTATCGCTATAACGCATTGTCGTCCCTACTACCTCTGATCTGACGAGCTCAATGTGGGAGTGTTGCCCCCGGGCTCTCCGTAAATAACAAAATGGCGCCGCTTGGTTTGCTTAATATAAGGAAATGGATGTAAAGCATTTACTTTTACTTGAGTATGACAATTGAGTCCTTTTTCCCCACCACCACTAAACTTAAATGTAAAACTAGATACTTTTAGACTTTTACTCAATTAGTATTTTACTGGGTGGCTTCACTTTTACTCTTACTAAATGCTGCAGGTCAAATGTCCAGAGCCACATTTTCATAACGGAAACCCTATTTTGGAGTTAATTTCATGCAATTCTACACATTTTGCCATAGAGTTTAGAGCAAATGTTGCGGTTTTAAATCAAGTTCGACGCAATTCTACACATTTTGCCATAGAGTTTAGAGCAAATGTTGCGGTTTTAAAGCAAGTTTGACGCAATTCTACACATTTTGCCATAGAGTGTAGAGCAAATGTTACGCTTTTAAAGCAAGTTTGATGCAATTCTACACATTTTGCCATAGAGTGTAGAGACATTTTTTTTTTGTCGTTTTAAATATGATACCTGAGTGAGATTGACTGACAAAATCAAATGGGGGCCCAACGGCAGGTAATTCGACCATGATAACAAGTTTAGATTGCCGAGTTAGTTTAGCGGGCCAGCTGTCTAAAAAAATGTTAGCTGACTGACTATCAGTGACTGACATAACGAGAACAACTGCTGATGCACAACCACATTTACAAATTGCACCTTCCGCTATTCTAGTAAGTTGAGACCCCAACTGAATTCCCACCAAAATTCAATAATAATTCTCTTTTGATCCGAGGGCTTTCAAAAGGAGCCAGTTGTATCCGCTATATAGCATCTTTATAGAGTAGCCTCTACAACAAACTGCTCCAAGAGCAAACCTGTAGTTGTGTTTCAGTTACCATAACAGTAAATCACATAGTCAGTTGCAGCCAAATATATTGGCATCCTTGTACTTTTCTTAAATATTTAACTATATCTTGTCAAACAAGTTGCAATTGAAAAGAATGTTTGGTCTCTACATCTTTTTATTTGATTTTCTACATTGCAGAAAATGTTTCGCTACCTCTGGTACTGGGGGCCTTGAATGTGTGCATCATTAACTCAGCAGATTATCAGGTATTTTGGAGTTCAATGTTCAACCCGGTGTCCAAAAACTGAGGTCTCCATTGAAGTTTGTGGGTCTTCCAGCAGGACAACTACCGCAAACACATGTCAAACACACGTCAAACTCCCGTCAAACTCCCGTCAAACTCCCGTCAAACACACGTCAAACACACGTCAAACACACGTCAAACACACGTCAAACACACGTCAAACACACGTCAAACACACGTCAAACTCCCGTCAAACACACGTCAAACACACGTCAAACACACGTCAAACACACGTCAAACACACGTCAAACACACGTCAAACACACGTCAAACACACGTCAAACACACGTCAAACACACGTCAAACTCACGTCAAACTCACGTCAAACTCACGTCAAACTCACGTCAAACACACGTCAAACGTCAAACACACGTCAAACACACGTCAAACACACGTCAAACTCACGTCAAACTCACGTCAAACTCACGTCAAACTCACGTCAAACTCACGTCAAACTCACGTCAAACTCACGTCAAACTCACGTCAAACACACGTCAAACACACGTCAAACACACGTCAAACTCACGTCAAACTCACGTCAAAAACTCAAACACACGTCAAACACGTCAAACTCACGTCAAACACACAAACACACGTCAAACTCACGTCAAACACACGTCAAACAACTCACGTCAAACTCACGTCAAACTCACGTCAAACACTCACGTCAAAAACAAACACACGTCAAACACACGTCAAAACACGTCAAACTCAAACTCACGTCAAACTCACGTCAAAACACGTCAAACACACGTCAAACACACGTCAAACACACGTCAAACACACGTCAAACACACGTCAAACACACGTCAAACACACGTCAAACACACGTCAAACACACGTCAAAACGTCAAACTCACGTCAAACACACGTCAAAACTCACGTCAAACTCACGTCAAACTCACGTCAAACGTCAAACGTCAAACACACGTCAAACACACGTCAAACTCCGTCAAACTCACGTCAAACACACAAACACACGTCAAACACACGTCAAACTCCCGTCAAACTCACGTCAAACACACGTCAAACACACGTCAAACACACGTCAAAACACGTCAAACACGTCAAACGTCAAACTCACGTCAAACAAACACGTCAAACACACGTCAAACTCACGTCAAACACACGTCAAACACACGTCAAACAAACTCACGTCAAAACAAACACACGTCAAACTCAAACACACGTCAAACACACGTCAAACACACGTCAAACTCACGTCAAACACACGTCAAACACACGTCAAACTCACGTCAAACACACGTCAAACACACGTCAAACACACGTCAAACTCACGTCAAACACACGTCAAACACACGTCAAACACACGTCAAACTCACGTCAAACTCACGTCAAACTCACGTCAAACACACGTCAAACACACGTCAAACTCACGTCAAACACACGTCAAACTCACGTCAAACTCACGTCAAACACACGTCAAACTCACGTCAAACTCACGTCAAACTCACGTCAAACTCACGTCAAACTCACGTCAAACACACGTCAAACTCACGTCAAACACACGTCAAACTCACGTCAAACTCACGTCAAACACACGTCAAACACACGTCAAACACACGTCAAACTCACGTCAAACACACGTCAAACTCACGTCAAACTCACGTCATAAAACACAGAAGAGATGTTCAAAGGTTCTGGAGTGAAGAGTCCAGACCTGAATCACACCCAGAACCTATGGCCGGATCTAAAAACAGCAGTTGGCGGAGGAAACCCCTCAAACGTTGAAGATTTAGAGCAGGTTGTCGCTGAAGTGGGGGCCAAACTGCCAGTAGAAAGGTGCCTACAATAAGTCTGTCTGCAGTCATCTTGGCCAAATCAATTAAATCATTCAACCAATCACGTCAAATCAATTAAATCATTCAACCAAACACGTCAAATCAATTAAATCATTCAACCAATCACGTCAAATCAATTAAATCATTCAACCAATCACATCATACTTTTCTCAGAAGGTTTTTTTTTTTTTTTTTTGTATCTTGGAGACTAGTACCTGTTTGGTCTTGACCGGTGACAGCAGGAAGTTAGGTGCTAGTCTAAAGGAGAGGTCAGAGGTCAGATAGTCCAGGTATTGGAGTATAAAATAAAAACAACTTCATCTTGAAAGAAGAGTCTTGAATTGGGTCTTACCTTATTTTAGGCTTCACATTTACAGGGCTTTCAACCTGCTTATAGAATAGAACAGAATAGAACAGAATAGAACAGAACAGAATAGAACACAATAGAACAGAATAGAACAGAGTAGAATAGAACAGATATTGATTTGCTATCACAAGAATACCCAATGTCTTACACCATGCTTAAAGAGACAATACGTGTTTATGTTGACAGTATCACCGCTCACATCCTGTGATTCGTTGAGCTGAAGCTATAGCAACAACAACAGGATCTGTACCTTGGGGGAGCTGACGTTAACAGAGTCTGCGAATATGATGGACTCACTGGTACTTCCTGGAATACTCAAGGATGATGGTGTTGCATCCTGGGATTCCCTGGGAGAATTGAAAATAAAATATATACTTTATTGTCCATTTTCAAAGGAAATTGATTGATTTGCTGTTACAATAGACATAAACACACCATTATTTGGATATTCAATTCCAAATAATGTTTTATTTTCAGTTGAGCTGCACCCAGACAGTGTTGCTCCATACCTTACCATGTACTGGAGGGGACTAGAGAGGATAGTCCTCCATCTTACCATGTACTGGAGGGGACTAGAGAGGATAGTCCTCCATCTTACCATGTACTGGAGGGGACTAGAGAGGATAGTCCTCCATCTTACCATGTACTGGAGGGGGTATAGAGGATAGTCCTCCATCTTACCATGTACTGGAGGGGACTAGAGAGGATAGTCCTCCATCTTACCATGTACTGGAGGGGGGTATAGAGGATAGTCCTCCATCTTACCATGTACTGGAGGGGACTAGAGAGGATAGTCCTCCATCTTACCATGTACTGGAGGGGGTTAGAGGATAGTCCTCCATCTTACCATGTACTGGAGGGAGGTATAGAGGATAGTCCTCCATCTTACCATGTACTGGAGGAGGGTATAGAGGATAGTCCTCCATCTCACCATGTACTGGAGGGGACTAGAGAGGATAGTCCTCCATCTTACCATGTACTGGAGGGGGGTATAGAGGATAGTCCTCCATCTTACCATGTACTGGAGGGGGTATAGAGGATAGTCCTCCATCTTACCATGTACTGGAGGGGGGTATAGAGGATAGTCCTCCATCTTACCATGTACTGGAGGGGGGTATAGAGGATAGTCCTCCATCTCACCATGTACTGGAGGGGACTAGAGAGGATAGTCCTCCATCTTACCATGTACTGGAGGGGGGTATAGAGGATAGTCCTCCATCTTACCATGTACTGGAGGGGGTATAGAGGATAGTCCTCCATCTTACCATGTACTGGAGGGGGGTATAGAGGATAGTCCTCCATCTTACCATGTACTGGAGGGGGGTATAGAGGATAGTCCTCCATCTTACCATGTACTGGAGGGGGGTATAGAGGATAGTCCTCCATCTTACCATGTACTGTAGGGGGTTAGGGGATAGACATCCATCTCACCATGTACTGGAGGGGGGTATAGAGGATAGTCCTCCATCTTACCATGTACTGGAGGGGGGTATAGAGGATAGTCCTCCATCTTACCATGTACTGGAGGGGGGTGTAGAGGATAGTCCTCCATCTTACCATGTACTGGAGGGGGGTATAGAGGATAGTCCTCCATCTTATCATGTACTGGAGGGGGTTAGAGAGGATAGTCCTCCATCTTACCATGTACTGGAGGGGGTTAGAGGATAGTCCTCCATCTTACCATGTACTGGAGGAGTTATAGAAGATAGTCCTCCATCTTACCATGTACTGGAGGAGGTTAGAGAGGATAGTCCTCCATCTTACCATGTACTGGAGGGGTTATTTAGGATAGTCCTCCATCTTACCATGTACTGGAGGGGGTTAAGAGGATAGTCCTCCATCTTACCATGTACTGGAGGGGGTTAGAGGATAGTCCTCCATCTTACCTTGTACTGGAGGGGTTATTTAGGATAGTCCTCCATCTTACCATGTACTGGAGGGGTTAGAGGATAGTCCTCCATCTTACCATGTACTGGAGGGGGGTATAGAGGATAGTCCTCCATCTTACCATGTACTGGAGGGGGTTAGAGGATAGTCCTCCATCTTACCATGTACTGGAGGGGTTATAGGGGATAGTCCTCCATCTTACCATGTACTGGAGGGGGTTAAGAGGATAGTCCTCCATCTTACCATGTACTGGAGGGGTTAGAGGATAGTCCTCCATCTTACCATGTACTGGAGGGGGGTATAGAGGATAGTCCTCCATCTTACCATGTACTGGAGGGGGGTATAGAGGATAGTCCTCCATCTTACCATGTACTGGAGGGGGTTAAGAGGATAGTCCTCCATCTTACCATGTACTGGAGGGGTTAGAGGATAGTCCTCCATCTTACCATGTACTGGAGGGGGGTATAGAGGATAGTCCTCCATCTTACCATGTACTGGAGGGGGGTATAGAGGATAGTCCTCCATCTTACCATGTACTGGAGGGGGGTATAGAGGATAGTCCTCCATCTTCTGAAACTGTTGATCTGCAAGACACCTATAAACCACAACATAGAGATAAAGAATACAGTCAACAGAGACAGACAGGCACTTGTCTACTTTACATTGTAGAGAAATATAAACATGTGAAACTAGGAGAGGCTATTTTCAGGAAAGGCTGTTGGCCCGAGGGATGAACGTTAATGTCCCGGGGCCCGAGGGGAAATTTGTCTTAGGCCGGGATTCAATCCGATCGCACTTTGTCAGCTAGGCACCTTTTAAAAAGGCAATGTTTCCGTGTTTCACATTTAAAGTAACGCTGCGTATGTCAGTTTAATCGGGCGTAAGCGCGCCGTAACACACATCTACAGCCGATGGGATTGAATCTGGGCCTGCTGTTAATAACCAGTGTACTGATGACTGTAAACGTCTACCTGGCTGTTCCAGTCAGACTGTTCTTGAAGAGCAGACCATGCTAACTGAGCAGCTTGTTGTTTGGCCTGCTTGGTTGTCTTACCCAAACCATTTGGGTATTCTCTCTGGTCAATCAATACGTTATAAACGAATCTGTGTGGGGGACAAAATAGGTCATGTTTTTTTTTCCAGTGACATTTAATGACAGTTGGGATATGATCTTCTCATAGTGTCTGTAGACTCACTGAGGGTCGTGTGACGGTCCGCTCTTCTCCACCAGTTTAAAGTCAAGAAACCGTTTGGTTTTCTGACAGTAGTGGTTGAGTATACCTATGAAGTTGGTCTCTGTTGTAATGAAGCTGTATCGTTCTGGAACATTCTGTTCTGGGCTCATGTTCATGTGTTCAACCTTCTCACTGGAAGACATCAAGAAATCAAAACACAATGTTTATGCTAGGCTGCTAATTATGTGACAGATATGATTCAATAACAGACGACTACAGCTACAGAGGAGTACAGACGACTACAGCTACAGAGGAGTACAGACGACTACAGCGGAGTACAGACGACTACAGCTACAGAGGAGTACAGACGACTACAGCTACAGAGGAGTACAGACGACTACAGCTACAGAGGAGTACAGACGACTACAGCGGAGTACAGACGACTACAGCTACAGAGGAGTACAGACGACTACAGCAGAGTACAGACGACTACAGCAGAGTACAGACGACTACAGCTACAGAGGAGTACAGACGACTACAGCGGAGTACAGACGACTACAGCTACAGAGGAGTACAGACGACTACAGCGGAGTACAGACGACTACAGCTACAGAGGAGTACAGACGACTACAGCGGAGTACAGACGACTACAGCTACAGAGGAGTACAGACGACTACAGCTACAGAGGAGTACAGACGACTACAGCAGAGTACAGACGACTACAGCTACAGAGGAGTACAGACGACTACAGCGGAGTACAGACGACTACAGCTACAGAGGAGTACAGACGACTACAGCTACAGAGGAGTACAGACGACTACAGCAGAGTACAGACGACTACAGCAGAGTACAGACGACTACAGCTACAGAGGAGTACAGACGACTACAGCTACAGAGGAGTACAGACGACTACAGCTACAGAGGAGAACAGACGACTACAGCTACAGAGGAGAACAGACGACTACAGCTACAGAGGAGTACAGACGACTACAGCTACAGAGGAGAACAGACGACTACAGCTACAGAGGAGAACAGACGACTACAGCAGAGTACAGACGACTACAGCTACAGAGGAGAACAGACGACTACAGCTACAGAGGAGTACAGACGACTACAGCTACAGAGGAGTACAGACGACTACAGCTACAGAGGAGAACAGACGACTACAGCTACAGAGGAGAACAGACGACTACAGCTACAGAGGAGTACAGACGACTACAGCTACAGAGGAGAACAGACGACTACAGCTACAGAGGAGTACAGACGACTACAGCTACAGAGGAGAACAGACGACTACAGCTACAGAGGAGTACAGACGACTACAGCTACAGAGGAGAACAGACGACTACAGCTACAGAGGAGTACAGACGACTACAGCTACAGAGGAGTACAGACGACTACAGCAGAGTACAGACGACTACAGCAGAGTACAGACGACTACAGCTACAGAGGAGTACAGACGACTACAGCTACAGAGGAGTGCAGACGACTACAGCTACGGCGGAGTACAGACGACTACAGCTACAGAGGAGTACAGACGACTACAGCTACAGAGGAGTACAGACGACTACAGCTACAGAGGAGTACAGACGACTACAGCTACAGAGGAGTACAGACGACTACAGCTACAGAGGAGTACAGACGACTACAGCTACAGAGGAGTACAGACGACTACAGCTACAGAGGAGTACAGACGACTACAGCTACAGAGGAGTACAGACGACTACAGCTACAGAGGAGTACAGACGACTACAGCTACAGAGGAGTGTCAGGATTTGGCCAGGGTTGTTCCGGTTTTTGGTCACTAGATGCCCCCATTGTGCCTTTTGACCTTTTGTTTTCCCTTGATCCCCATTATTATTTGCACCTGTGCCTCGTTTCCCCTGATTGTATTTAAACCCTTTGTTTTCCTCTGTTCTTTGCTCTGTGTTTGTATGTTAGCACCCAGCCCTAGTACTCTGAGAACTCTTGTTGATCCCGATGGACTCTCTTGTGGAATTCTGTTTTTTGTTCTTGTTTGTTTGTTTTTTGAGTATCTTTTGAGGCTTTTTGTGCTTTACCTTCCACCTTGTGGATTTACCTTTGTTCTTGTAGGATTCCTTTTGAGGTTGTGGAGTTACATGTTTTCCTGAAGAACTTCACTTTTTACTTCATTAAATACACCGTCTCAAGTACTGCTGTGTCTGCCTCATCTTCTGGGTTCTGCCGAACAGTTGGTTAAGTGACTGGTTAAGTGACTGTTTCTCACTCCGGAGACCCGGGTTCGTAACCGGGTCCTGACAAGGAGTACAGACGACTACAGCTACGGAGGAGTACAGACGACTACAGCAGAGTACAGACGACTACAGCAGAGTACAGACGACTACAGCTACGGAGGAGTACAGACGACTACAGCAGAGTACAGACGACTACAGCAGAGTACAGACGACTACAGCAGAGTACAGACGACTACAGCTACGGAGGAGTACAGACGACTACAGCTACGGAGGAGTACATACGACTACAGCTAAGGAGGAGTACTTGGTAATATATGCACTGGAGATTCGAAGAACAATAAAATAAAGAAATGTTTTGTCTTACCTGAGGACCACAACCTTTGGATTTAATTCCTCCTTGTGTTTTCCAGTGGTGCCATTGCAGTTTTCATCTGCAGTCTTGAAAATAAAACATTGTTAACTTCCCCACTATCGTTAAATACCATTTAGATTATCCTTCCATGAGATATAGTGTGTCTACGATGTGGCCTAATAACCCTTACCCCTGTAGTCTGACTACGGCCACATAACTCCAGATAGACCTGCATTGCTGCTTCCTCCTTAGCCTCCTTCTTCGTGTTCCCAAATCCCTCTGGGTATTCTTTCTTACCTACCACATACCTACAGCATCTGACATAGAACACACACACATCTTTAGTTTCGGATAAGACCCTTCGCAACGGCAATAGTAAGTGAATAACTTTAGAGTACTGTATGAAGTGTTACTGTGAGGTGTTGTTGGGTCCAACACGCGTTTCCTCCAAAGCCTTTAGAGACAGCTTGTTCTTCTGGCTGTGTTCATTCAGCCAGCACACGTAGTTGGGCTGGGAGATAACTGCTCGGACAGGAGGGGCTGGAGACTGAGCCGGTGACGGAGAACATGAAACCGACTGTTGAAAAACATTACGCAGGCCGTCAGGTCTCAAACTGTATGTTTGATGTTCCCACAAGTCAATATATTCTGTAACTAAACATTCCATACGATAGTACGGTCTTTGTCAATCAAAATGTCCCCTGGGACTGTATTTCAGAGTAGGAGTGCTGAGTTAGATTCAGTTCAGCCACTTACATCACAATTAATAATGTGATATAGACAGAGGGACCTGATCCTAGATCAGCACTCTGCGATGCTTGATACATATGGCCCTAGTCAACGCCTGTTACCATCAGTAGAATAAAAAGAAAAGGCTGT
This sequence comes from Oncorhynchus keta, assembly GCF_023373465.1. Lineage (NCBI taxonomy): Eukaryota > Metazoa > Chordata > Actinopteri > Salmoniformes > Salmonidae > Oncorhynchus > Oncorhynchus keta. The sequence continues at coordinate 32,390,597 of NC_068423.1, read as the reverse complement.
TCTTACTGCATCCTTCTGCTCTGTCGTCTCCGTCACGCCAGCCAGAGCATGTTTATCCTTCTGCTCTGTCGTCTCCATCACGCCAGCCAGAGCATGTTTATCCTTCTGCTCTGTCATCTCCATCACGCCAGTCAGAGCATGTTTATCCTTCTGCTCTGTCGTCTCCATCACGCCAGCCAGAGCATGTTTATCCTTCTGCTCTGTCGTCTCCATCACGCCAGCCAGAGCATGTTTATCCTTCTGCTCTGTCGTCTCCGTCACGCCAGCCAGAGCATGTTTATCCTTCTGCTCTGTCGTCTCCATCATGCCAGCCAGAGCATGTTTAGCAGCATTCTGTTTGGCCTCTTTCTTGTTCTTCCCAACCCCGTTAGGATAGGCATGGCCTTTAATCACCACCCTCAGAGTGAAGCTGGGGGAAAGGGGAAATGTTTAAGGCAATAATTAATTAATTAATTACTGAATGATTTAATTAAATGAATGAATTATTTCATGATTACAGTACAGACGACATTTGAGTCATTTAGCAGATGCTCTTACACAAAACAACTACAGTAGGGGAGACCATATTAAGGTAACTAGGTGGGACCATCTTAAGGTAACTAAGTGGGACCATCTTAAGGTAACTAGGTGGGACCATCTTAAGGTAACTAGGTGGGACCATCTTAAGGTAACTAGGTGGGACCATCTTAAGGTAACGAGGTGGGACCATCTACAGGTAATTAGGTGGGACCATCTTAAGGTAACTAGGTGGGACCATCTTAAGGTAACTAGGTGGGACCATCTTAACGTAACTAGGTGGGACCATCTTAAGGTAACTAGGTGGGACCATCTTAAGGTAACTAGGTGGGATCATCTTAAGGCAACTAGGTGGGACCATCTTAAGGCAACTAGGTGGGACCATCTTAAGGCAACTAGGTGGGACCATCTTAAGGTAACTAGGTGGGACCATCTTAAGGTAACTAGGAGGGATCATCTTAAGGCAACTAGGTGGGACCATCTTAAGGTAACTATCTTAAGGTGGGACCATCTTAAGGCAACTAGGTGGGACCATCTTAAGGGAACTAGGTGGGACCATCTTAAGGTAACTAGGTGAGATCCCTCTGATGTCAACAACTACAGACCAGTATCCCTTCTCTCTTTTCTCTCCAAAACTCTTGAGCGTGCCGTCCTTGGCCAGCTCTACCGCTATCTCTCTCAGAATGACCTTCTTGATCCAAATCAGTCAGGTTTCAAGACTAGTCATTCAACTGAGACTGCTCTTCTCTGTATCACGGAGGTGCTCCGCACTGCTAAAGCTAACTCTCTCTCCTCTGCTCTCATCCTTCTAGACCTATCGGCTGCCTTCGATACTGTGAACCATCAGATCCTCCTCTCCACCCTCTCCGAGTTGGGCATCTCCGGCGCGGCCCACGCTTGGATTGCGTCCTACCTGACAGGTCGCTCCTACCAGGTGGCGTGGCGAGAATCTGTCTCCTCACCACGCGCTCTCACCACTGGTGTCCCCCAGGGCTCTGTTCTAGGCCCTCTCTTATTCTCGCTATACACCAAGTCACTTGGCTCTGTCATAACCTCACATGGTCTCTCCTATCATTGCTATGCAGACGACACACAATTAATCTTCTCCTTTCCCCCTTCTGATGACCAGGTGGCGAATCGCATCTCTGCATGTCTGGCAGACATATCAGTGTGGATGACGGATCACCACCTCAAGCTGAACCTCAGCAAGACGGAGCTCCTCTTCCTCCCGGGGAAGGACTGCCCGTTCCATGATCTCGCCATCACGGTTGACAACTCCATTGTGTCCTCCTCCCAGAGCGCTAAGAACCTTGGCGTGATCCTGGACAACACCCTGTCGTTCTCAACTAACATCAAGGCGGTGTCCCGTTCCTGTAGGTTCATGCTCTACAACATCCGCAGAGTACGACCCTGCCTCACACAGGAAGCGGCGCAGGTCCTAATCCAGGCACTTGTCATCTCCCGTCTTGATTACTGCAACTCGCTGTTGGCTGGGCTCCCTGCCTGTGCCATTAAACCCCTACAACTCATCCAGAACGCCGCAGCCCGTCTGGTGTTCAACCTTCCCAAGTTCTCTCACGTCACCCCGCTCCTCCGCTCTCTCCACTGGCTTCCAGTTGAAGCTCGCATCCGCTACAAGACCATGGTGCTTGCCTACGGAGCTGTGAGGGGAACGGCACCTCAGTACCTCCAGGCTCTGATCAGGCCCTACACCCAAACAAGGGCACTGCGTTCATCCACCTCTGGCCTGCTCGCCTCCCTACCACTGAGGAAGTACAGTTCCCGCTCAGCCCAGTCAAAACTGTTCGCTGCTCTGGCCCCCAATGGTGGAACAAACTCCCTCACGACGCCAGGACAGCGGAGTCAATCACCACCTTCCGGAGACACCTGAAACCCCACCTCTTCAAGGAATACCTAGGATAGGGTAAGTAAGGGTAAGTAATCCTTCTCACCCCCCCAACAAGATTTAGATGCAAGTGGCTGTTCCACTGGTTGTCATAGGTGTTTGCACCAATTTGTAAGTCGCTCTGGATAAGAGCGTCTGCTAAATGACTTAAATGTAAAATGTAAATGTGAGACCATCTTAAGGTAACTAGGTGGGACCATCTTAAGGTAACTAGGTGGGACCATCTTAAGGTAACTAGGTGGGACCATCTTAAGGTAACTAGGTGGGACCATCTTAAGGTAACGAGGTGGGACCATCTACAGGTAATTAGGTGGGACCATCTTAAGGTAACTAGGTGGGACCATCTTAAGGTAACTAGGTGGGACCATCTTAACGTAACTAGGTGGGACCATCTTAAGGTAACTAGGTGGGACCATCTTAAGGTAACTAGGTGGGATCATCTTAAGGCAACTAGGTGGGACCATCTTAAGGCAACTAGGTGGGACCATCTTAAGGCAACTAGGTGGGACCATCTTAAGGTAACTAGGTGGGACCATCTTAAGGTAACTAGGAGGGATCATCTTAAGGCAACTAGGTGGGACCATCTTAAGGTAACTAGGTGGGACCATCTTAAGGCAACTAGGTGGGACCATCTTAAGGTAACTAGGTGGGACCATCTTAAGGTAACTAGGTGAGATCCCTCTGATGTCAACAACTACAGACCAGTATCCCTTCTCTCTTTTCTCTCCAAAACTCTTGAGCGTGCCGTCCTTGGCCAGCTCTACCGCTATCTCTCTCAGAATGACCTTCTTGATCCAAATCAGTCAGGTTTCAAGACTAGTCATTCAACTGAGACTGCTCTTCTCTGTATCACGGAGGCGCTCCGCACTGCTAAAGCTAACTCTCTCTCCTCTGCTCTCATCCTTCTAGACCTATCGGCTGCCTTCGATACTGTGAACCATCAGATCCTCCTCTCCACCCTCTCCGAGTTGGGCATCTCCGGCGCGGCCCACGCTTGGATTGCGTCCTACCTGACAGGTCGCTCCTACCAGGTGGCGTGGCGAGAATCTGTCTCCTCACCACGCGCTCTCACCACTGGTGTCCCCCAGGGCTCTGTTCTAGGCCCTCTCTTATTCTCGCTATACACCAAGTCACTTGGCTCTGTCATAACCTCACATGGTCTCTCCTATCATTGCTATGCAGACGACACACAATTAATCTTCTCCTTTCCCCCTTCTGATGACCAGGTGGCGAATCGCATCTCTGCATGTCTGGCAGACATATCAGTGTGGATGACGGATCACCACCTCAAGCTGAACCTCAGCAAGACGGAGCTCCTCTTCCTCCCGGGAAGGACTGCCCGTTCCATGATCTCGCCATCACGGTTGACAACTCCATTGTGTCCTCCTCCCAGAGCGCTAAGAACCTTGGCGTGATCCTGGACAACACCCTGTCGTTCTCAACTAACATCAAGGCGGTGTCCCGTTCCTGTAGGTTCATGCTCTACAACATCCGCAGAGTACGACCCTGCCTCACACAGGAAGCGGCGCAGGTCCTAATCCAGGCACTTGTCATCTCCCGTCTTGATTACTGCAACTCGCTGTTGGCTGGGCTCCCTGCCTGTGCCATTAAACCCCTACAACTCATCCAGAACGCCGCAGCCCGTCTGGTGTTCAACCTTCCCAAGTTCTCTCACGTCACCCCGCTCCTCCGCTCTCTCCACTGGCTTCCAGTTGAAGCTCGCATCCGCTACAAGACCATGGTGCTTGCCTACGGAGCTGTGAGGGGAACGGCACCTCAGTACCTCCAGGCTCTGATCAGGCCCTACACCCAAACAAGGGCACTGCGTTCATCCACCTCTGGCCTGCTCGCCTCCCTACCACTGAGGAAGTACAGTTCCCGCTCAGCCCAGTCAAAACTGTTCGCTGCTCTGGCCCCCCAATGGTGGAACAAACTCCCTCACGACGCCAGGACAGCGGAGTCAATCACCACCTTCCGGAGACACCTGAAACCCCACCTCTTCAAGGAATACCTAGGATAGGGTAAGTAAGGGTAAGTAATCCTTCTCACCCCCCCCAACAAGATTTAGATGCAAGTGGCTGTTCCACTGGTTGTCATAGGTGTTTGCACCAATTTGTAAGTCGCTCTGGATAAGAGCGTCTGCTAAATGACTTAAATGTAAAATGTAAATGTGAGACCATCTTAAGGTAACTAGGTGGGACCATCTTAAGGTAACTAGGTGAGACCATCTTAAGGCAACTAGGTGAGACCATCTTCAGGCAACTATGTGACACTAGGTGAGACCATCTTAAGGTAACTAGGTGAGACCATCTTAAGGCAACTACGTGGGATCATCTTCAGTTAACTAGGTGGGACCATCTTAAGGAGGTGAGACCATCTTCAGGCAACTAGGTGAGACCACCTTCAGGTAACTAGGTGAGACCATCTTAAGGTAACTAAGTGGGATCATCTTTAGGTAACTAGGTGAGACCATCTTAAGGTAACTAGGTGGGACCATCTTAAGGTAACTAGGTGGGACCATCTTAAGGTAACTAGGTGGGACCATCTTAAGGTAACTAGGTGGGACCATCTTCAGGTAACTAGGTGGGTCCATCTTAAGGTAACTAGGTGGGACCATCTTAAGGTAACTAGGTGGGACCATCTTAAGGTAACTAGGTGGGACCATCTTAAGGCAACTAGGTGGGACCATCTTCAGGTAACTAGGTGGGACCATCTTCAGGCAACTAGGTGGGACCATCTTAAGGTAACTAGGTGGGACCATCTTAACGTAACTAGGTGGGACCATCTTAACGTAACTAGGTGGGACCATCTTAAGGTAACTAGGTGGGACCATCTTAAGGTAACTAGGTGGGACCATCTTAAGGTAACTAGGTGGGACCATCTTAAGGTAACTAGGTGGGACCATCTTAAGGTAACTAGGTGGGACCATCTTAAGGTAACTAGGTGGGACCATCTTAAGGTAACTAGGTGGGACCATCTTAAGGTAACTAGGTGGGATCATCTTAAGGCAACTAGGTGGGACCATCTTAAGGCAACTAGGTGGGACCATCTTAAGGCAACTAGGTGAGACCATCTTCAGGTAACTAGGTGAGACCATCTTCAGGTAACGAGGTGGGACCATCTACAGGTAATTAGGTGGGACCATCTTAAGGTAAATAGGTGGGACCATCTTAAGGTAACTAGGTGGGACCATCTTAAGGTAACTAGGTGGGACCATCTTAAGGTAACTAGGTGGGACCATCTTAAGGTAACTAGGTGGGACCATCTTAAGGTAACTAGGTGGGACCATCTTAAGGTAACTAGGTGGGATCATCTTAAGGCAACTAGGTGGGACCATCTTAAGGTAACTAGGTGGGACCATCTTAAGGTAACTAGGTGGGATCATCTTAAGGCAACTAGGTGGGACCATCTTAAGGTAACTAGGTGGGACCATCTTAAGGTAACTAGGTGGGACCATCTTAAGGTAACTAGGTGGGATCATCTTAAGGTAACTAGGTGGGACCATCTTAAGGCAACTAGGTGGGACCATCTTAAGGCAACTAGGTGGGACCATCTTAAGGTAACTAGGTGGGACCATCTTAAGGTAACTAGGTGGGATCATCTTAAGGCAACTAGGTGGGACCATCTTAAGGTAACTAGGTGGGACCATCTTAAGGCAACTAGGTGGGACCATCTTAAGGCAACTAGGTGGGACCATCTTAAGGTAACTAGGTGGGACCATCTTAAGGTAACTAGGTGAGACCATCTTAAGGTAACTAGGTGGGACCATCTTAAGGTAACTAGGTGAGACCATCTTAAGGCAACTAGGTGAGACCATCTTCAGGCAACTATGTGACACTAGGTGAGACCATCTTAAGGTAACTAGGTGAGACCATCTTAAGGCAACTACGTGGGATCATCTTCAGTTAACTAGGTGGGACCATCTTAAGGAGGTGAGACCATCTTCAGGCAACTAGGTGAGACCACCTTCAGGTAACTAGGTGAGACCATCTTAAGGTAACTAAGTGGGATCATCTTTAGGTAACTAGGTGGGACCATCTTAAGGTAACTAGATGAGACCATCTTCAGGTAACTAGGTGGGACCATCTTAAGGTAACTAGGTGAGACCATCTTAAGGTAACTAGGTGGGACCATCTTAAGGTAACTAGGTGGGACCATCTTAAGGTAACTAGGTGGGACCATCTTAAGGTAACTAGGTGAGACCATCTTCAGGTAACTAGGTGGGTCCATCTTAAGGTAACTAGGTGGGACCATCTTAAGGTAACTAGGTGGGACCATCTTAAGGTAACTAGGTGGGACCATCTTAAGGCAACTAGGTGGGACCATCTTAAGGTAACTAGGTGAGACCATCTTCAGGTAACTAGGTGGGACCATCTTCAGGCAACTAGGTGGGACCATCTTAAGGTAACTAGGTGGGACCATCTTAACGTAACTAGGTGGGACCATCTTAAGGCAACTAGGTGGGACCATCTTAAGGTAACTAGGTGGGACCATCTTAAGGTAACTAGGTGGGACCATCTTAAGGTAACTAGGTGGGACCATCTTAAGGTAACTAGGTGGGACCATCTTAAGGTAACTAGGTGGGACCATCTTAAGGTAACTAGGTGGGACCATCTTCAGGCAACTATGTGACACTAGGTGAGACCATCTTAAGGTAACTAGGTGAGACCATCTTAAGGCAACTACGTGGGATCATCTTCAGTTAACTAGGTGAGACCATCTTTAGGCAACTACGTGGGATCATCTTCAGGTAACTAGGTGAGACCATCTTAAGGCAACTAGGTGGGACCATCTTAAGTTAACTAGGTGGGACCATCGTAAGGTAACTAAGTGGGATCATCTTCAGGTAACTAGGTGGGATCATCTTCAGGTAACTAGGTGGGACCATCTTAAGGTAACTAGGTGGGACCATCTTCAGGTAACTAGGTGGGATCATCTTCAGGTAACTAGGTGGGACCATCTTCAGGTAACTAGGTGGGATCATCTTAAGGTAACTAGGTGGGACCATCTTCAGGTAACTAGGTGGGACCATCTTAAGGTAACTAGGTGGGACCATCGTAAGGTAACTAAGTGGGATCATCTTCAGGTAACTAGGTGGGATCATCTTCAGGTAACTAGGTGGGACCATCTTAAGGTAACTAGGTGGGACCATCTTAAGGTAACTAGGTGGGACCATCGTAAGGTAACTAAGTGGGATCATCTTCAGGTAACTAGGTGGGATCATCTTCAGGTAACTAGGTGGGACCATCTTAAGGTAACTAGGTGGGACCATCTTAAGGTAACTAAGTGGGACCATCTTAAGGTAACTAGGTGGGACCATCTTAAGGTAACTAAGTGGGACCATCTTAAGGTAACTAGGTGAGACAATCTTAAGGTAACTAAGTTGGACCATCTGTCCACGTCTGTCAGGTCCTTCAGCGTCTCCTGGAAAACCAGCTTTTCTTTAAAGCGGAGAAGTGTGAATTCCATCGCTCCACCATCTCCTTCCTAGGATACGTCATTGCTGCTGGACATATACAGATGGATCCAGACAGGGTGAGAGCGATGGTGGATTGGCCTCAACCCGCATCCAGAATGCAGCTGCAACTTTTCCTGGGATTTGCTAACTCCTACCGCCGCTTCATCTGAGGTTACAGCACCCTCGCTTCCCCTCTCAGCACTCACCGCTTCCAAGGTTCCTTTCACGATTCACTACAACCCCCACCTTAATCAATCCGGAAATGTCCAGTCAGTTCATGGTGGAGGTCGACGACTCGGATGACTCTGAGTGGGGGCCGTCCTGTCCCAGCGTTCTACCCGGGACCAAAAGCTGCACCCCTGTGCTTTTCTCACCCAGTCTTAGTTACCCCTGCTATGATGTGGGTAATCGAGTACTCCTTGTCGTCAATATGGCGTTGGAGGAGTGGAGCCACTGGTTGGAGGGGGCGGAACACCCATTCTTATTGTGAACTGACCATGAACCTGGAATATCTCTGCACCTCCAAGCGCCTCAACTCTAGGCAGGTTTGTTGGGCCCTGTTATTCAGCCGTTTCAATTTCACTCTCTCCTACCGCCCGGCGTTCAAGAATGTGAAATTTGTATAGCCGTGCTGCTACTCCATCTGACCCCGAGACCATCCTCCCTACTTCCTGTCCAACGGCTGCAGTCGTCTGGGGTATAGAGAGCCTGGTTTGTAAGGTGCAGCATTCCCAGCCAGAACCCGATAGGGGATCCGGCTAACCGGATGTTTGTCCCGGACTCTGCCCGTTCTCCGGTCCTGGAATGGGCACATTCCCAAAGACTGACCTGCCATCTAGTCTCCCGTCGGACCCTGGCTTTCATCCGACGATGCTTTTGGTTACGTCCATGGTTCCTGGAAGGCCACCACATTTGTCTCCGCATTCGTCGACCGCCTGCACTGTGTAAGACTGAGGCTCTGGTTGGCCTTCTCCAAGCGCTCCCTGTTCCTCACCGCCCCTGGTCACATATATCCCTGGACTTTGTTACTGGTCTTCCTCTGTCAGATGACAACACCCCGATCCTGACGGTGGTGATAGGTTTTCTAAAGCCGCCCATATATCCCCCTTCCTAAGTTGCCTTCAGTCAAGGAGACGGCTCAGCTCATGGTGCAACACGTCTTCCGGATCCATGAACTTCCAGTCGACATGGTCTCCGATCACGGTCCTCAGTTCTCGACCCAGTTCTGGAAGGCGTTCGGAAACCTCATTGGGTCATAGGCCAGCCTGTCTTCTGGTTTTAACCCTCAACCTAACGGCCAATCTAATGGCTATCAGCTTGGGCACAGGATATAGCTTTCCACTCGGGACCTGCAGCTTATAAAGACTTCCTCATATTTGTTCTCCTGTTCTATTGGTTTCCATTCAACTTTCTTTCATTGTCTAGCAGCCAAAGGCATTATCCTAGTCATATTAGCAAACAATGATAGTTGTTGCATCTTTAGATCTCCCCTCTTTCTAAATTTTGAACAGATATTTCCATCTCTGTCCATGAAACTGCTTGGATGTGCGGTGTGCATTTGACATTTTCAGGTTTTTTTCTCCAGCAAATTGCATTTTGGAACATTTGTGCGTTTACCCACTGAAAAGAAAGGGGTTATACCTGGGTATAAGTTCTAACATTTGTAAAAGAAAATGTAGGAAAAATAAAACACCAGATCTTGATTGGATAAGTATTAAACCCCCTGAGTCAATACATTAGAATCACCTTCAGCAGCGATTACAGCTCTAATCAAGTCTTTCTGGGTAAATCTCTAAGTGCGTTACACACCTGGATTGAGCAAACTTTGCCCATTATTCTTTTCAAAATTCTTCAAGCTCTGTCACATTGGTTGTTGATTGTGGCTAGACAACCATTTTCAGGTCTTGCCATAGATTTGCAAGTAGATTTAGGTCAAAACTGTAACTTCCTTCTTTTCACTCTGTCATTTAGGTTAATATTGTGGAGTAACTACAATGTTGTTGATCCATCCTCAGTTTCCTTCTATCACAGCCATTAAACTCTTAACTGTTTTACAGTCACCATTGGTCTCGTGGTGAAATCTCTGAGCAGTTTCCTTCCTCTCCGGCAACTGAGTTAGGAAGGACGTCTGTATCTTGGTAGTGACTGGGTGTATTGATCCACCAGTGTAATTAATAACTTCACCGTGCTCGAAGGGTTATTCAATGTCTTTTGGAAAACATTATTGGTCTTTGTGGTTGAATCTGTGTTTGAAATTCACTGCTTGTCTGAGGAACCTTACAGATAATTGTATGTTTTGGGGTACAGAGATGAGGTAATCATGAAACATTATTGTTAAACACTATTATAGCACTATTATATCAGTCCATGGAGCTTATTATGTGACTTGTTAAGTAAAGTTGTTCTATTTAGGATTACCATAACAAAGGAGTTGAATACTTATTGACTAGAGACATTTCAGTTTTTCAGTTTTAATTCATTTGTAAAAATTTCAAAAAACATAATTACATTTTTTACTTTATGGGTTATTGTGTATGGCGAAGTGATAAACAACCTCTATTGAATCCATTTTAATGTCAGGCTGTAACAAAACAAGTCTAGAGGTGTGACTACTCTCTGAAGGCAATGCAGCTCTGCCAGTTGAATAGACTTACGTTTTCAGGTGATCCGGTCCTTCTGTTCTAACCTCCTCAAACTTGATGTCAGAGATCTGACGTTGTCTCTGAGCATACTCGTGCAGTATGGAGATATAGTTTGTGGAATCCATTGCTTAAAATGCTTAAAATCTGTAAGAAATAGCAGGGGAAGAAAAAACAAAGGAATATCAAATCAAGACAACAATTATATAAAATTATGAATGATACACAGTAACAAAGCTGGGGCCTGGATTGTTTTGTGAGCATAATCAATACGCGTAAGTTAGCTATTAAATAGATATGCAAACATTATTAAGGACACAAGCTCCTTATCAAAGGTGAGAGCGACCATGGCTGATAGTGTTTATTTTACCTTTATTTAACTAGGCAAGTCCGTTAAGAACAAATTCTTATTTTCAATGACAGCCTAGGAACAGTGGGTTAACTGCCTGTTCAGGGGCAGAACGACAGATTTGAGGTTTGAACTTGCAACCTTCCGGTTACCAGTCCAACGCTCTAACCACTAGGCTACACTGCCCACCCATGGAGGTCTCTCCTTCCGGTTAGTTCAATTGGCAAACAATAAATAAACATTCTGCAAAAATGTTCAAAGTCATAACATAGTGCTAATATTGTTTTCATAATTTCAGGGTCGTCCACACCAAGAACGAGAACTATAACTTCAGGACCGTCCACACCAACAAAGAGAACTATAACTTCAGGGCCGTCCACACCAACAAAGAGAACTATAACTTCAGGGCCGTCCACACCAACAAAGAGAACTATAACTTCAGGGCCGTCCACACCAACAAAGAGAACTATAACTTCAGGGCCGTCCACACCAAGAACGAGAACTATAACTTCAGGGTCGTCCACACCAAGAACGAGAACTATAACTTCAGGGTCGTCCACACCAAGAACGAGAACTATAACTTCAGGGTCGTCCACACCAACAAAGAGAACTATAACTTCAGGGCCGTCCACACCAAGAACGAGAACTATAACTTCAGGGTCGTCCACACCAACAAAGAGAACTATAACTTCAGGGCCGTCCACACCAAGAACGAGAACTATAACTTCAGGGTCGTCCACACCAACAAAGAGAACTATAACTTCAGGGCCGTCCACACCAAGAACGAGAACTATAACTTCAGGGCCGTCCACACCAAGAACGAGAACTATAACTTCAGGGTCGTCCACACCAACAAAGAGAACTATAACTTCAGGGCCGTCCACACCAAGAACGAGAACTATAACTTCAGGGCCGTCCACACCAAGAACGAGAACTATAACTTCAGGGTCGTCCACACCAACAAAGAGAACTATAACTTCAGGGTCGTCCACACCAAGAACGAGAACTATAACTTCAGGGCCGTCCACACCAAGAAAGAGAACTATAACTTCAGGGCCGTCCACACCAACAAAGAGAACTATAACTTCAGGGTCGTCCACACCAACAAAGAGAACTATAACTTCAGGGCCGTCCACACCAAGAACGAGAACTATAACTTCAGGGCCGTCCACACCAACAAAGAGAACTATAACTTCAGGGCCGTCCACACCAAGAAAGAGAACTATAACTTCAGGGCCGTCCACACCAAGAACGAGAACTATAACTTCAGGGCCGTCCACACCAAGAACGGGAACTATAACTTCAGGGCCGTCCACACCAAGAACGAGAACTATAACTTCAGGGCCGTCCACACCAAGAACGAGAACTATAACTTCAGGGCCGTCCACACCAACAAAGAGAACTATAACTTCAGGGCCGTCCACACCAAGAACGAGAACTATAACTTCAGGGTCGTCCACACCAAGAACGAGAACTATAACTTCAGGGCCGTCCACACCAAGAACGAGAACTATAACTTCACGGTCGTCCACATCAAGAACGAGAACTATAACTTCAGGGCCGTCCACACCAAGAACGAGAACTATAACTTCAGGGCCGTCCACACCAAGAACGAGAACTATAACTTCAGGGTCGTCCACACCAACAAAGAGAACTATAACTTCAGGGTCGTCCACACCAACAAAGGGAACTATAACTTCAGGGTCGTCCACACCAACAAAGAGAACTATAACTTCAGGGTCGTCCACACCAACAAAGAGAACTATAACTTCAGGGTCGTCCACACCAACAAAGAGAACTATAACTTCAGGGTCGTCCACACCAACAAAGGGAACTATAACTTCAGGGTCGTCCACACCAAGAACGAGAACTATAACTTCAGGGTCGTCCACACCAAGAACGAGAACTATAACTTTAGGACCGTCCACACCAACAAAGAGAACTATAACTTCAGGACCGTCCACACCAACAAAGGGAAGTATAACTTCAGGGCCGTCCACACCAAGAACGAGAACTATAACTTCAGGGCCGTCCACACCAAGAACGAGAACTATAACTTCAGGGTCGTCCACACCAACAAAGGGAACTATAACTTCAGGGTCGTCCACACCAACAAAGAGAACTATAACTTCAGGGCCGTCCACACCAACAAAGAGAACTATAACTTCAGGGTCGTCCACACCAAGAACGAGAACTATAACTTCAGGGCCGTCCACACCAACAAAGAGAACTATAACTTCAGGGCCGTCCACACCAACAAAGAGAACTATAACTTCAGGGTCGTCCACACCAAGAACGAGAACTATAACTTCAGGGTCGTCCACACCAACAAAGGGAACTATAACTTCAGGGTCGTCCACACCAACAAAGAGAACTATAACTTCAGGACCGTCCACACCAACAAAGAGAACTATAACTTCAGGGTCGTCCACACCAAGAACGAGAACTATAACTTCAGGGTCGTCCACACCAAGAACGAGAACTATAACTTCAGGGTCGTCCACACCAAGAACGAGAACTATAACTTCAGGGCCGTCCACACCAACAAAGAGAACTATAACTTCAGGGCCGTCCACACCAAGAACGAGAACTATAACTTCAGGGCCGTCCACACCAAGAACGAGAACTATAACTTCAGGGCCGTCCACACCAACAAAGAGAACTATAACTTCAGGGCCGTCCACACCAACAAAGGGAACTATAACTTCAGGGCCGTCCACACCAAGAAAGAGAACTATAACTTCAGGGCCGTCCACACCAAGAACGAGAACTATAACTTCAGGGCCGTCCACACCAAGAACGAGAACTATAACTTCAGGGCCGTCCACACCAACAAAGAGAACTATAACTTCAGGGTCGTCCACACCAACAAAGAGAACTATAACTTCAGGGCCGTCCACACCAAGAACGAGAACTATAACTTCAGGGTCGTCCACACCAAGAACGAGAACTATAACTTCAGGGTCGTCCACACCAACAAAGAGAACTATAACTTCAGGGTCGTCCACACCAACAAAGAGAACTATAACTTCAGGGCCGTCCACACCAAGAACGAGAACTATAACTTCAGGACCGTCCACACCAACAAAGAGAACTATAACTTCAGGGCCGTCCACACCAAGAACGAGAACTATAACTTCAGGGTCGTCCACACCAAGAACGAGAACTATAACTTCAGGGCCGTCCACACCAAGAAAGAGAACTATAACTTCAGGGCCGTCCACACCAACAAAGAGAACTATAACTTCAGGGCCGTCCACACCAACAAAGAGAACTATAACTTCAGGGCCGTCCACACCAACAAAGAGAACTATAACTTCAGGGTCGTCCACACCAACAAAGAGAACTATAACTTCAGGGCCGTCCACACCAACAAAGAGAACTATAACTTCAGGGTCGTCCACACCAACAAAGAGAACTATAACTTCAGGGTCGTCCACACCAACAAAGAGAACTATAACTTCAGGGTCGTCCACACCAAGAAAGAGAACTATAACTTCAGGGTCGTCCACACCAACAAAGAGAACTATAACTTCAGGGCCGTCCACACCAACAAAGAGAACTATAACTTCAGGGCCGTCCACACCAACAAAGAGAACTATAACTTCAGGGTCGTCCACACCAACAAAGAGAACTATAACTTCAGGGCCGTCCACACCAACAAAGAGAACTATAACTTCAGGGCCGTCCACACCAACAAAGAGAACTATAACTTCAGGGTCGTCCACACCAAGAACGAGAACTATAACTTCAGGGCCGTCCACACCAACAAAGAGAACTATAACTTCAGGGTCGTCCACACCAAGAACGAGAACTATAACTTCAGGGCCGTCCACACCAAGAACGAGAACTATAACTTCAGGGTCGTCCACACCAAGAACGAGAACTATAACTTCAGGGTCGTCCACACCAAGAACGAGAACTATAACTTCAGGGTCGTCCACACCAAGAACGAGAACTATAACTTCAGGGTCGTCCACACCAACAAAGAGAACTATAACTTCAGGGTCGTCCACACCAAGAACGAGAACTATAACTTCAGGGTCGTCCACACCAAGAACGAGAACTATAACGATATAGATATTTTGGATCGTTCTAATTCAAGTGAACAGGAGCGTTCACACTACAACGATAACCACAAAAAGACTGACGAACGATAACCAGAGCAATCGTTTGGATTACTTCCTGTCCCTTCCAATTAGAAACCATTGACAACCAGTAGTGTAGTGCAGGGTATACCCACTTATTTTTCACTGGGCATTTCGTATACTCACTTCTTAATCCCCATGATGCGTATCAAAGTCATGTACTGGGGTTATACACCGTATCAATTAATAAGGCTGATGGAACAGATCAGAATGTTTAAAATGTTGATAAACCATTATCTCTTCACATTTTAAGAGCAGCAATGTGCAGACGACGGTAGGCCTATATCCTCAAAATGTTACAAAATGCAATTTGCGGAAGATACAGTTCTAAAATGCACACGGCAGTTTCATGGACAGAGATGGACTACTACGACTAGGATAATGCAGTTTCATGGACAGAGATGGACTACTACGACTAGGATAATGCAGTTTCATGGACAGAGATGGACTAATACGACTAGGATAATGCCTTTGGCTGCTAGACAATGAAAGAAAGTTGAATGGAAACCAATAGAAAAAGGAAAACGCATGTGAGGACTTCTTTATAAAATAATAGCCTCCATTTTTCTATGATTTAGGCTATATGCTACTTTAAAGCAAGGTAAGACATGCCTTATTATATGATATGAAACATCCAGGTTTCAAATTATTTTGAAACCTGCCTCTCCCTAATGTCAATATGCCTTGTCCATTGCTGTTTTGGTTCGTGATTATTGTCTTATTGTCAGGCGTGTGCGGTGTGCGTACTGGTAGAGAAGTCAGGTGCAGGAGAGCAGAGAGTTGTGAACAGGCGCAGACTTTATTTAGGATCAAAACAACAGACGGACGCAACAGCGTCTAACCTCAAGCCAATTGGCAAAAGTGCAAAGCGCGCAAAACTGTCACAAAAGCTTTATGTTTAACAAAAAAACATACTTCGTGAACCAATACACGCAGTCAGTCAGGAAAGCTAAGGCCAGCTTCTTCAGGCAGAAGTTTGCATCCTGTAGCTCCAACTCCAAAAAGTTCTGGGACACTGTGAAGTCCATGGAGAACAAGAGCACCTCCTCCCAGCTGCCCACTGCACTGAGGCTAGGAAACACGGTCTCCACCAATAAATCCATGATTATCGAAAACTTCAATAAGCACTTCTCAACGGCTGGCCATGCCTTCCGCCTGGCTACTCCAACCTCGGCCAACAGCTCCGCCCCCCGTAGTTCCTCACCCAAGCCTCTCCAGGTTCTCCTTTACCCAAATCCAGATAGCAGATGTTCTGAAAGAGCTGCAAAACCTGGACCCGTACAAATCAGCTGGGCTTGACAATCTGGACCTGCTATTTCTGAAACTATCTGCCGCCATTGTCGCAACCCCTATTACCAGCCTGTTCAACCTCTCTTTCATATCGTCTGAGATCCCCAAGGATTGGAAAGCTGCTGCAGTCATCCCCTCTTCAAAGGGGGAGACACCCTGGACCCAAACTGCTATAGACCTATATCCATCCTGCCCTGCCTATCTAAGGTCTTCGAAAGCCAAGTCAACAAACAGGTCACTGACCATCTCGAATCCCACCGTACCTTCTCCGCTGTGCAATCTGGTTTCCGAGCCGGTCACGGGTGCACCTCAGCCACACTCAAGGTACTAAATGATATCATAACCGCCATCGATAAAAGACAGTACTGTGCAGCCGTCTTCATCGACCTCGCCAAGGCTTTCGACTCTGTCAATCACCAAATTCTTATCGGCAGACTCAACAGCCTCGGTTTCTCGGATGACTGCCTTGCCTGGTTCACCAATTACTTTGCAGACAGAGTTCAGTGTGTCAAATCAGAGGGCATGCTGTCCGGTCCTCTGGCAGTCTCTATGGGGGTGCCACAGGGTTCAATTCTCGGGCCGACTCTTTTCTCTGTATATATCAATGATGTTGCTCTTGCTGCGGGCGATTCCCTGATCCACCTCTACGCAGACGACACCATTCTATATACTTTCGGCCCGTCATTGGACACTGTGCTATCAAACCTCCAAACGAGCTTCAATGCCATGCAGCACTCCTTCCGTGGCCTCCAACTGCTCTTAAACGCGAGTAAAACCAAATGCATGCTTTTCAACCGATCGCTGCCTGCACCAGCATGCCCGACTAGCATCACCACCCTGGATGGTTCCAACCTTGAATATGTGGACATCTATAAGTACCTAGGTGTCTGGCTAGACTGCAAACTCTCCTTCCAGACTCACATCAAACATCTCCAATCAAAAATCAAATCCAGAGTCGGCTTTCTATTCCGCAACAAAGCCTCCTTCACTCACGCTGCCAAGCTTACCCTAGTAAAACTGACTATCCTACCGATCCTCGACTTCGGCGATGTCATCTACAAAATGGCTTCCAACACTCTACTCAGCAAACTGGATGCAGTCTATCACAGTGCCATCCGTTTTGTCACTAAAGCACCTTATACCACCCACCACTGCGACTTGTATGCTCTAGTCGGCTGGCCCTCACTACATATTTGTCGCCAGACCCACTGGCTCCAGGTCATCTACAAGTTCATGCTAGGTAAAGCTCCGCCTTATCTCAGCTCACTGGTCACGATGGCAACACCCATCCGTAGCACGCGCTCCAGCAGGTGTATCTCACTGATCATCCCTAAAGCCAACACCTCATTTGGCCACCTTTCGTTCCAGTACTCTGCTGCCTGTGACTGGAACGAATTGCAAAAATCGCTGAAGTTGGAGACTTTTATCTCCCTCACCAACTTCAAACATCAGCTATCCGAGCAGCTAACCGATCGCTGCAGCTGTACTTAGTCTATAGGTAAATAGCTCATACCTCATTCCCATACTGTTTTTATACTGTTTTTATTTATTTACTTTTCTGCTCTTTTGCACACCAATATCTCTACCTGTACATGCCCATCTGATCATTTATCACTCCAGTGTTAATCTGCAAAATTGTATTATTCGCCTACCTCCTCATGCCTTTTGCACACATTGTATATAGACTGCCCATTTTTTTCTACTGTGTTATTGACTTGCTAATTGTTTACTCCATGTGTAACTCTGTGTTGTCTGTTCACACTGCTATGCTTTATCTTGGCCAGGTCGCAGTTGCAAATGAGAACTTGTTCTCAACTAGCCTACCTGGTTAAATAAAGGTGAAATAAAAATAAAATAAAAAATCAACTCGGATAATAGAAAACCAGCCTGGCGCATCACAGAAAACACGTAACAAAAACAATTCCACACAAGGACATGGGGGGGAACATAGGAATATATATACAGTATACAATGTGATTACGGAATATAAACCAGCTGTGCAGGGAACAAGACAAAACAAATGGAACAATAAAAATGGAGCGACGATGGCTAGACTTTGGCTGAAGTCGTGACACTTATTTCAATGTAGAGCCTCCAGCTCAACATGCCTCAGCTAACCCTCTTGTTCCACCTCCCACACATGTGGTGACCTCACCTGGTTTAATTGATGCTTCTACACCTGCATTGCTTGCTGTTTAGGGTTTTAGGCTGGGTTTCTGTACAGCACTTTGAGATATCAGCTGATGTACAAAGGGCTATATAAATAAATTTGATTTGATGTCTCTAGAGACAATAGCTCTCTCATTGTCACTCAATGCCTAGGTTTACCTCAACTGTATTCACATCCCACCATTCCTTTGTCTGTACATTATGCATTGTATCTATTCTACCGCGCCCAGAAACCTGCTCCTTTAACTCTGTCCTGAACGTACTAGACAACCAGTTCTTATAGCCTTTAGCTGTACCCTTATCCTACTCCTCCTCTGATGTATAGGTTAATCCAGGCCCTGCAGTGCCTAGCTCCACTCCTATTCCCCAGCCGCTCTCATTTGTTAACTTTTGCAAAAGTAAAAGCCTTGGTTTCATGCATGTTAACATCAGAAGCCTCCTCCCTAAGTTTGTCTTATTCACTGCTTTAACACACTCTGCCAACCCGGATGTCCTAGCTGTGTCTGAATCCTGGCTTGGGAAGGCCACCAAAAACCCTGAAATTTCCAACCCTAACTATAACATTTTCCGACAAGATAGAACTATCATAGCGGAGTTGCAATCTACTGCAGAGATAGCCTGCAGAGTTCTCTCTTACTATCCAGGTCTGTGCCAAAACAATTTAAACTTCTACTTTAAAAAATACACCTTTCCAGAAACAAGTCTCACCGTTGCTGCTTGCTATAGACCATCTTCTGCCCCCAGCTGTGCCCTGGACACCATATGTGAATTGATTGCCTCCCATCTATCTTCAGAGCTCGTGCTGCTAGGTGACCTAAACTGGGACATGCTTAACACATGCTTATCAGGGAAGTTAGGAACCAATATACACAGGCTGTTAGGAAAGCAAAGGCTAGCTTTTTCAAACAGAAATGTGCATCCTGTAGCACAAACTCCAAAAAGTTATGGGACACTGTAAAGTCCATGTAGAATAAGAGCACCAGCTGCCCACTGCCCCGAGGCTAGGAAACACTGTCACCACTGATAAATCCACAATAATGGAGAATTTCAATAAGCATTTCTCTACAGCTGGCCATGCTTTCCACCTGGCTACCCCTACCCCGGTCAACAGCCCTGCACCCACTACAGCAACTTGTCCAAGCCTCCCCCATTTCACCATCACCCAAATCCAGATAGCTGAGATCCCCAAAGATTGGAAAGCTGCCGCGGTCATCCCCCTCTTCAAAGGGGGAGACACTCTAGACCCAAACTGTTATAGACCTATATCTATCCTACCCTGCCTTTCTAAAGTCTTTGAAAGGTAAGTTAACAAACAGATCACAGACCATTTCGAATCCCACCGTACCTTCTCCACTGTGCAATCCAGTTTCCGATCTGGTCACAGGTGCACCTCAGCCACGTGCACCAGGTGCACCTCAGCAAATGGGTCTTCCAAATGAACAATGACCCCAAGCATACTTCCAAAGTTGTGGCAAAATGGCTTAAGGACAACAGAGTCAATGTACTGGAGTAGCCATCACAAAACCCTGACCTCAATCCCATAGAATATTTGTGGGCAGAACTGAAAAAGCGCGTGCGAGCAAGGAGGCCTACAAACCTGACTCAGTTACATCAGCTCTGTCAGGAGGAATGGGACAAAATTCACCCAACCTATTATGGGAAGCCTGTGGAAGGCTACCCGAAATGTTTGACCCAAGTTAAACAAGTTAAAGGCAATGCTACCAAATATGAATTGAGTGTATGTAAACTTCTGACCCCTGGGAATGTGATATTAAATAAATCATTCTCTCTACTATTATTCTGACATTTCAAATTATAAAAATAAAGTGGTGATCCTAACTGACCTAAGACAGGGAATTTTTATGAGAATTATATGTCAGGAATTGTGAAAAACTGAGTTTAAATGTATTTGGTAAAGGTGTATGTAAACTTCCGACTTCAACTGTACATGTCAACGTATGGGACTGTGGGTCAATTAACCTTGTCGGAGTGGGCGTCCTGATTCTAAATGGCTAAGAATAATATTAACCAGTCTGCACAACACCAAGGTGAATTGGTTAAGTCTTGACTCTTGGTTGACAGTGTTCGGGGATGGGTAATGTAGTCTTGACTCTTGGTTGACAGTGTTGGGGGATGGGTAATGTAGTCTTGACTCTTGGATGACATTGTTGGGGGATGGGTAATGTAGTCTTGACTCTTGGTTGACAGTGTTGGGGGATGGGTAATGTAGTCTTGGCTCTTGGTTGACAGTGTTGGGGGATGGGTAATGTAGTCTTGACTCTTGGTTGACAGTGTTGGGGGATGGGTAATGTAGTCTTGACTCTTGGTTGACAGTGTTGGGGGATGGGTAATGTAGTCTTAACTCTTGGTTGACAGTGTTGGGGGATGGGTAATGTAGTCTTGACTCTTGGTTGACAGTGTTGGGGGATGGGTAATGTAGTCTTGACTCTTGGTTGACAGTGTTGGAGGATGGGTAATGTAGTCTTGACTCTTGGTTGACAGTGTTGGGGGATGGGTAATGTAGTCTTGACTCTTGGTTGACAGTGTTGGGGGATGGGTAATGTAGTCTTGACTCTTGGTTGACAGTGTTGGGGGATGGGTAATGTAGTCTTGACTCTTGGTTGACAGTGTTGGGGGATGGGTAATGTAGTCTTGACTCTTGGTTGACAGTGTTGGGGGATGGGTAATGTAGTCTTGACTCTTGGTTGACAGTGTTGGGGGATGGGTAATGTAGTCTTGACTCTTGGTTGACAGTGTTGGGGGATGGGATATTGTCTCTGTGTATTGACACAGGTCAGATCAGGGATATTGCCTCTGTGTATTGACACAGGTCAGATCAGGGATATTGCCTCTGTGTATTGAAACAGGTCAGATCAGGGATATTGTCTCTGCGTATTGAAACAGGTCAGATCAGGGATATTGCCTCTGTGTATTGACACAGGTCAGATCAGGGATATTGCCTCTGTGTATTGAAACAGCTCAGATCAGGGATATTGACCACCAGGTATACCCTGGCATTATGTGGCTGAGCGATGAGGAGACAGACCACCAGATATACCCTGACATTATGTGGCTGAGCGATGAGGAGACAGACCACCAGGTATACCCTGACATTATGTGGCTGAGTGATGAGACAGACCACCAGATATACCCTGGTATTATGGAGTCATGAGGAGACAGACCACCAGATATATCCTGGTATTATGTAGTCATGAGGAGACAGACCACCAGATATACCCTGGTATTATGTAGTCATGAGGAGACAGACCACCAGATATACCCTAGTATTATGTGGCTGAGCGATGAGGAGACAGACCACCAGGTATACCCATGGCATTATGTGGCTGAGCGATGAGGAGACAGACCACCAGGTATACCCTGACATTATGTGGCTGAGTGATGAGGAGACAGAGCACCAGATATACCCTGGTATTATGTGGCTGAGCGATGAGGAGACAGACCACCAGGTATACCCTGGCATTATGTGGCTGAGCGATGAGGAGACAGACCATCAGGTATACCCTGGCATTATGTATCTGAGTGATGAGAAGACAGACCACCAGATATACCCTGGCATTATGTGGCTGAGCGATGAGGAGACAGACCACCAGGTATACCCTGACATTATGTGGCTGAGTGATGAGGAGACAGAGCACCAGATATACCCTGACATTGTGGCTCAGCGATGAGGAGACAGACCACCAGGTATACCCTGACATTATGTGGCTGAGTGATGAGGAGACAGACCACCAGATATATCCTGGCATTATGTGGCTGAGTGATGAGGAGACAGACAACCAGATATACCCTGGCATTATGTGGCTGAGCGATGAGGAGACAGAGCACCAGATATACCCTGGTATTATGGAGTCATGAGGAGACAGACCACCAGATATATCCTGGTATTATGTAGTCATGAGGAGACAGACCACCAGATATACCCTGGTATTATGTGGCTGAGCGATGAGGAGACAGACCACCAGGTATATCCTGGCATTATGTGGCTGAGCGATGAGGAGACAGACCACCAGGTATACCCTGGCATTATGTGGCTGAGTGATGAGGAGACAGACCACCAGGTATACCCTGACATTATGTGGCTCAGCGATGAGGAGACAGACCACCAGGTATACCCTGACATTATGTGGCTGAGTGATGAGGAGACAGACCACCAGATATATCCTGGCATTATGTGGCTGAGTGATGAGGAGACAGACAACCAGATATACCCTGGCATTATGTGGCTGAGCGATGAGGAGACAGAGCACCAGATATACCCTGGTATTATGGAGTCATGAGGAGACAGACCACCAGATATATCCTGGTATTATGTAGTCATGAGGAGACAGACCACCAGATATACCCTGGTATTATGTGGCTGAGCGATGAGGAGACAGACCACCAGGTATATCCTGGCATTATGTGGCTGAATGATGAGAAGACAGACCACCAGATATACCCTGGCATTATGTGGCTGAGCGATGAGGAGACAGAGCACCAGATATACCCTGGTATTATGTGGCTGAGCGATGAGGAGACAGACCACCAGGTATACCCTGGCATTATGTGGCTGAGCGATGAGGAGACAGACCATCAGGTATACCCTGGCATTATGTGGCTGAGCGATGAGGAGACAGACCACCAGATATACCCATGGCATTATGTGGCTGAGTGATGAGGAGACAGACCACCAGATATATCCTGGCATTATGTGGCTGAGTGATGAGGAGACAGACCACCAGATATACCCTGGCATTATGTGGCTGAGCGATGAGGAGACAGACCACCAGATATACCCTGACATTATGTGGCTGAGTGATGAGGAGACAGACCACCAGGTATACCCTGACATTATGTGGCTGAGTGATGAGGAGACAGACCACCAGGTATACCCTGGCATTATGTGGCTGAGAGATGAGGAGACAGACCACCAGATATACCCTGACATTATGTGGCTGAGCGATGAGGAGACAGACCACCAGGTATACCCTGACATTATGTGGCTGAGTGATGAGGAGACAGACCACCAGGTATACCCTGACATTATGTGGCTGAGTGATGAGGAGACAGACCACCAGATATACCCTGGCATTATGTGGCTGAGTGATGAGGAGACAGACCACCAGATATACCCATGGCATTATGTGGCTGAGCGATGAGGAGACAGACCACCAGGTATACCCTGGTATTATGGAGTCATGAGGAGACAGACCACCAGATATATCCTGGTATTATGTAGTCATGAGGAGACAGACCACCAGATATACCCTGGTATTATGTGGCTGAGCGATGAGGAGACAGACCACCAGGTATACCCTGGCATTATGTGGCTGAGCGATGAGGAGACAGACCATCAGGTATACCCTGGCATTATGTATCTGAGTGATGAGAAGACAGACCACCAGATATACCCTGGCATTATGTGGCTGAGCGATGAGGAGACAGACGACCAGGTATACCCTGACATTATGTGGCTGAGTGATGAGGAGACAGAGCACCAGATATACCCTGACATTATGTGGCTCAGCGATGAGGAGACAGACCACCAGGTATACCCTGACATTATGTGGCTGAGTGATGAGGAGACAGACCACCAGATATATCCTGGCATTATGTGGCTGAGTGATGAGGAGACAGACAACCAGATATACCCTGGCATTATGTGGCTGAGCGATGAGGAGACAGAGCACCAGATATACCCTGGTATTATGGAGTCATGAGGAGACAGACCACCAGATATATCCTGGTATTATGTAGTCATGAGGAGACAGACCACCAGATATACCCTGGTATTATGTGGCTGAGCGATGAGGAGACAGACCACCAGATATACCCTGGTATTATGGAGTCATGAGGAGACAGACCACCAGATATATCCTGGTATTATGTAGTCATGAGGAGACAGACCACCAGATATACCCTGGTATTATGTGGCTGAGCGATGAGGAGACAGACCACCAGGTATATCCTGGCATTATGTGGCTGAGCGATGAGGAGACAGACCACCAGGTATACCCTGGCATTATGTGGCTGAGTGATGAGGAGACAGACCACCAGGTATACCCTGACATTATGTGGCTCAGCGATGAGGAGACAGACCACCAGGTATACCCTGACATTATGTGGCTGAGTGATGAGGAGACAGACCACCAGATATATCCTGGCATTATGTGGCTGAGTGATGAGGAGACAGACAACCAGATATACCCTGGCATTATGTGGCTGAGCGATGAGGAGACAGAGCACCAGATATACCCTGGTATTATGGAGTCATGAGGAGACAGACCACCAGATATATCCTGGTATTATGTAGTCATGAGGAGACAGACCACCAGATATACCCTGGTATTATGTGGCTGAGCGATGAGGAGACAGACCACCAGGTATATCCTGGCATTATGTGGCTGAATGATGAGAAGACAGACCACCAGATATACCCTGGCATTATGTGGCTGAGCGATGAGGAGACAGAGCACCAGATATACCCTGGTATTATGTGGCTGAGCGATGAGGAGACAGACCACCAGGTATACCCTGGCATTATGTGGCTGAGCGATGAGGAGACAGACCATCAGGTATACCCTGGCATTATGTGGCTGAGCGATGAGGAGACAGACCACCAGATATACCCATGGCATTATGTGGCTGAGTGATGAGGAGACAGACCACCAGATATATCCTGGCATTATGTGGCTGAGTGATGAGGAGACAGACCACCAGATATACCCTGGCATTATGTGGCTGAGCGATGAGGAGACAGACCACCAGATATACCCTGACATTATGTGGCTGAGTGATGAGGAGACAGACCACCAGGTATACCCTGACATTATGTGGCTGAGTGATGAGGAGACAGACCACCAGGTATACCCTGGCATTATGTGGCTGAGAGATGAGGAGACAGACCACCAGATATACCCTGACATTATGTGGCTGAGCGATGAGGAGACAGACCACCAGGTATACCCTGACATTATGTGGCTGAGTGATGAGGAGACAGACCACCAGGTATACCCTGACATTATGTGGCTGAGTGATGAGGAGACAGACCACCAGATATACCCTGGCATTATGTGGCTGAGTGATGAGGAGACAGACCACCAGATATACCCATGGCATTATGTGGCTGAGCGATGAGGAGACAGACCACCAGGTATACCCTGGTATTATGGAGTCATGAGGAGACAGACCACCAGATATATCCTGGTATTATGTAGTCATGAGGAGACAGACCACCAGATATACCCTGGTATTATGTGGCTGAGCGATGAGGAGACAGACCACCAGATATACCCTGGCATTATGGGTCATGAGGAGACAGACCATCAGGTATACCCTGGCATTATGTATCATGATGAGAAGACAGACCACCAGATATACCCTGGCATTATGTGGCTGAGCGATGAGGAGACAGACCACCAGGTATACCCTGACATTATGTGGCTGAGTGATGAGGAGACAGAGCACCAGATATACCCTGACATTATGTGGCTCAGCGATGAGGAGACAGACCACCAGGTATACCCTGGCATTATGTGGCTGAGTGATGAGGAGACAGACCACCAGATATATCCTGGCATTATGTGGCTGAGTGATGAGGAGACAGACACCAGATATACCCTGGCATTATGTGGCTGAGCGATGAGGAGACAGAGCACCAGATATACCCTGGTATTATGGAGTCATGAGGAGACAGACCACCAGATATATCCTGGTATTATGTAGTCATGAGGAGACAGACCACCAGATATACCCTGGTATTATGTGGCTGAGCGATGAGGAGACAGACCACCAGGTATACCCTGGCATTATGTGGCTGAGCGATGAGGAGACAGACCATCAGGTATACCCTGGCTTTATGTGGCTGAGTGATGAGGAGACAGACCACCAGATATACCCATGGCATTATGTGGCTGAGTGATGAGGAGACAGACCACCAGATATATCCTGGCATTATGGTGTGGGGGCTGTGCTTTGGCAAAGTGGGTGGGGTTATATCCTTCCTGTTTGGCCCTGTCCGGGGGTGTCCTCGAATGGGGCCACAGTGTCTCCTGACCCCTCCTGTCTCAGTCTCCAGTATTTATGCTGCAGTAGTTTGTGAGGGGACAGGTCAGTTTGTTATATCTGGCATTCCTGGTATGGGGGCTGTCCTTGTGAATCTAAGTGGGTGGTTCTCTATATCCTTCCTGTTTTTCTCTCTCTCGGAGGACCTGAGCCCTAGGACCATGCCCCAGGGACATGATGTCTCCTGTCCCCAGTCCACCTGTCTCAGTCTCCAGTTTTATGTTCTGCTTATTATTATTTGCTGGTCATTTATGAACATTTTAACATCTTGGCCATGTTCTGTTATATCTCCACCCAGCACAGCCAGAAGAGGACTGGCCACCCCACATACTAATTCTCTCTTTCTTTCCTCTCTCGGAGGACCATGCCCCAGGACTACCTGACATGATGACTCCTTGCTGTCCCCAGTCCACCTGGCCGTGCTGCTGCTCCAGTTTTAACTGTTCTGCCTTATTATTATTCGACCATGCTGGTCATTTATGAACATTTTAACATCTTGGCCATGTTCTGTTATAATCTCCACCCAGCACAGCCAGAAGAGGAGGACCCCCATATGCTCTCTCTAAGCCCTCGGAGGACCATGCCCCAGGACTACCTGACATGATGACTCCTTGCTGTCCCCAGTCCACCTGGCCGTGCTGCTGCTCCAGTTTTAACTGTTCTGCCTTATTATTATTCGACCATGCTGGTCATTTATGAACATTTTAACATCTTGGCCATGTTCTGTTATAATCTCCACCCAGCACAGCCAGAAGAGGACTGGCCACCCCACATATGCTCTCTAATTCTCTCTTTCTTTCTCTCTCTCGGAGGACCATGCCCCAGGACTACCTGACATGATGACTCCTTGCTGTCCCCAGTCCACCTGGCCGTGCTGCTGCTCCAGTTTTAACTGTTCTGCCTTATTATTATTCGACCATGCTGGTCATTTATGAACATTTTAACATCTTGGCCATGTTCTGTTATAATCTCCACCCAGCACAGCCAGAAGAGGACTGGCCACCCCACATATGCTCTCTCTAATTCTCTCTTTCTTTCTCTCTCTCGGAGGACCATGCCCCAGGACTACCTGACATGATGACTCCTTGCTGTCCCCAGTCCACCTGGCCGTGCTGCTGCTCCAGTTTTAACTGTTCTGCCTTATTATTATTCGACCATGCTGGTCATTTATGAACATTTTAACATCTTGGCCATGTTCTGTTATAATCTCCACCCAGCACAGCCAGAAGAGGACTGGCCACCCCACATATGCTCTCTCTAATTCTCTCTTTCTTTCTCTCTCTCGGAGGACCATGCCCCAGGACTACCTGACATGATGACTCCTTGCTGTCCCCAGTCCACCTGGCCGTGCTGCTGCTCCAGTTTTAACTGTTCTGCCTTATTATTATTCGACCATGCTGGTCATTTATGAACATTTTAACATCTTGGCCATGTTCTGTTATAATCTCCACCCGGCACAGCCAGAAGAGGATTGGCCACCCCTCATAGCCTGGTTCCTCTCTTGGTTTCTTCCTAGGTTCTGGACTTTCTAGGGAGTTTTTCCTAGCCACCGTGCTTCTACACCTGCATTGCTTGCTGTTTGGGGTTTTAGGCTGGGTTTCTGTACAGCCCTTTGAGATATCAGCTGATGTACAAAGGTCTATATATATATATTTTTATTTTATTTTTAAATTTGATTTCTCAATAGACTCAAGACCTTACAGTACATGAGTCAGTCACTGGCCATAGGTTTATGTAATATGTAATGGCATTACACAACACATAAACTGGAATGACACTATTACTCATGGTTGCACAAAAAAAGGTCTGTTTCCAAACCACTCCCTCAGATATTCAAATGAGCCGCCTCCCTTACATTTTTATTCTCACTAAAGGAGCAAAGAACCCTTTTTGTGAATAGTAAAGAATCGTTGAAGAGCTCAAAGGGTTCTTTGAGTCATTATGGTTCCACATAGAACCATCACCCTACCCAAAGAACCCTAATTACTTCCTATGTAATGAATGGCCTAATATTTAGTGTCTTACTTCCGCCAAGCAACTAGCCTTTCTCTCTTCCAGCTGTTCTTACGTGCAATAGGCTACACGGACTCAAACGTCGACTGTATTCCTTGTATCTACGTTATTCATTTTCACGTGTCATCCCAGGAATAGCTACAATCTACAAAAGCTGTAGGACATTTATTTTATACTTAAAAAAAAAAAATACTAGGCCTAAATAGCCTTTTCTTGGGGAGAAACAGTCTTGCTAATTGCAGAAATGTAAAATAGGCCTAGTCCAAATAAACTACCGGGTAAGGAAGTTTGGCTTCTTATCGTTCACAGCAATGGTTTTTAACTGGACCGCAGAAATGGCACGTGAATCACAGAAAATAGATATTGTGGTAGCAACTGTTGAGAAGTACTTGGGTGTTTATTAAAAAAAAACACATGTTTTATCACAAAGTATAATGGATTTATACTAGAGTCCAGTTGGGGACGGTAACGCAACCTATTGGATGCCAACCACCGTTAAATTCCACCGAAGAAGAACTCTCAAGGGGAAAGTTGAGAGAGCGTGCGTTGGTGTGATCACTTTGGCCACATAAATGATATTGTTAATGGTTGCACAGGTCAAACAGAGAGATGAACACAGTGAAAAATAAGATCCAAAACAAATTGACATTCGTTCGAAAAATGGAAGTAAGCTGGGAACCAAGCAAGCAATGACATGATATAAAAGACGCGCAGGCTAATGTTGTTGAATTGCTTGATTTAAATACGAGTTTCTATATATATTTTTTTTTCGTGACATGTGCATTGAAGTATTATTTGCAGTTCACACTATGACAATGAACACACCCTAATGTACTGAATCGTCTGTGTTACTTACCGATTTATTAATAGGCCTTTTAGCGTGCAGTAGGATGCGTTGACCGGTGGATTGATCGGTGTAGAACGATCAACGTTTCTCTAGTGTGGATGCTCTCTAACGTTTTATAGTTATGTATCATTTGTTGTTATAGTTAGAGTCCTTGGTGTAGATGGTCCCCACGAGTGTTTGAACACTTAGCGACTGCACTGCTGTCAGTGTCCAGTCATCGCGCTTTACTTTCGTTTTGTGCTTCAAAAGAGAGGAAAAGTTTCTACAGAGAGGAAAAGGAAGAGAGATGCTCAACTCGGATGAAAATCCGTCTCCAGCAGATTGCGTGAGTTTTCTTTTATGGAGGTCAATGCGAGTGTCGAAGATGGTCAACTAAGAAAGTAATGTCTTATTTGCAACGTGAGATTTATTTGCTCGAATATACATTTTGCAATGGTTAAATTGTTACGAGTTTACTGATTTAAGTAGGACACGTGACATCACGGCAACTTTGAAAAAAAACAACAACACTATATCGGAATTTGTCTCGAGACGACTATGCATATTCAGGGTTGAGGAGTGGCATTGAATACAGGCAGGTTGACATTACAAATCCAAAGAAAGGATAGGCGGGAGCTAGACAGTCCACCGGTCCGCGTTGTGGACAATAACTCCCATTGTTAGGAAGTAGAGACCCGTATCTTGTCACTATATCCATAATCTTCGGTTTCGATTTCCCGAACCACACGTCATCAGTCAATATGGCTACTGGGCTGACGGCTACGTGTTGGCTACAAAGAATTATATTCCCAAAATAAAACAATACGAAATTCAGTTAGTAATATGTATGTGAAAAGTTTTAGGTTAAACGAATAAGAAAAAAAGTACGTTTACATGCCAATAAATTGGTGAAAGTGCCATATATATTTTTTAAACAGCTCCAAAAATTATATCTGTTGCATCCTATTGAATACAACGTGTTAGATAAGGAGGCAAACATCTCGACTTGGTCTGTGGATGAATGAACCCTATGCTAAACATCTGGACTTGGTCTGTGGATGAATGAACCCTACGCTAAACATCTGGACTTGGTGGTCTGTGGATGAATGAACCCTATGCTAAACATCTGGACTTGGTGGTCTGTGGATGAATGAACCCTATGCTAAACATCTGGACTTGGTGGTCTGTGGATGACATAGATGAATGAACCCTATGCTAAACATCTGGACTTGGTGGTCTGTGGATGAATGAACCCTACGCTAAACATCTGGACTTGGTGGTCTGTGGATGACATGGATGAATGAACCCTATGCTAAACATCTGGACTTGGTGGTCTGTGGATGAATGAACCCCTATGCTAAACATCTCGACTTGGTGGTCTGTGGATGAATGAACCCTACGCTAAACATCTGGACTTGGTGGTCTGTGGATGAATGAACCTTACGCTAAACATCTGGACTTGGTGGTCTGTGGATGAATGAACCCTACGCTAAACATCTGGACTTGGTGGTCTGTGGATGACATGGATGAATGAACCCTACGCTAAACATCTGGACTTGGTGGTCTGTGGATGACATGGATGAATGAACCCTATGCTAAACATCTGGACTTGGTGGTCTGTGGATGAATGAACCCTATGCTAAACATCTTGACTTGGTGGTCTGTGGATGAATGAACCCTACGCTAAACATCTGGACTTGGTGGTCTGTGGATGACATGGATGAATGAACCCTATGCTAAACATCTGGACTTGGTGGTCTGTGGATGAATGAACCCTATGCTAAACATCTGGACTTGGTGGTCTGTGGATGAATGAACCCTATGCTAAACATCTGGACTTGGTGGTCTGTGGATGAATGAACCCTATGCTAAACATCTGACTTGGTCTGTGGATGAATGAACCCTACGCTAAACATCTGGACTTGGTGGTCTGTGGATGAATGAACTATGCTAAACATCTGACTTGGTGGTCTGTGGATGACATGGATGAATGAACCCTATGCTAAACATCTGGACTTGGTGGTCTGTGGATGAATGAACCCTACGCTAAACATCTGGACTTGGTGGTCTGTGGATGACATGGATGAATGAACCCTACGCTAAACATCTGGACTTGGTGGTCTGTGGATGAATGAACCCTACGCTAAACATCTGGACTTGGTGGTCTGTGGATGAATGAACCTTACGCTAAACATCTGGACTTGGTGGTCTGTGGATGAATGAACCCTACGCTAAACATCTCGACTTGGTGGTCTGTGGATGAATGAACCCCTATGCTAAACATCTCGACTTGGTGGTCTGTGGATGAATGAACCCTACGCTAAACATCTGGACTTGGTGGTCTGTGGATGAATGAACCTTACGCTAAACATCTGGACTTGGTGGTCTGTGGATGAATGAACCCTACGCTAAACATCTGGACTTGGTGGTCTGTGGATGACATGGATGAATGAACTCTACGCTAATATCAAGTTTGCCTGTCAAATGTACAAATAACAGAATACAGATTATAATCGAAATAACCTTTTTAATTCATGGTTTCTGAATCATATAAAAAAAAAAGTTTTAATTTATTAAACAAAAAAACAAAAAAATCTAACATGTTCAGGAAGAAAATACACCAAATGTTCTGTCTACATTATACATAATACAAATGCACACTTTATAGGTCAAAACTCACCTATATTTATATATATATATATATCATACAGGGGCAGCTGTTATATGCATCAACCGGCTCAGAACAGCAGTGCTGATCTAGGATCAGTCCCTCCCCTGTTCACGTAACCTTATTCATTGTGCTCTAAAGAGAAGAATCCCACAGATCGGTACATTCACACATACGGCCTCCGATCCCATTTATAATCCCCGTATGTTATTAACGAATCCGACTGGCCGGATGCCTCCAGTCTCTTGGGGTGATTATTCTGCAGTGGTTTCAGTCATCGTGGTCTACAGCTGCGTCTCCAGGGCAATTAGAGCACAGATCCTCCTCATCTGTAGGTCACAAACCGTATAAAGTGCTATTCAATGTCTTACAATGACCAGGGATGTTTTTATTTAAGCGAGGAGGTTTAAATTCTTACCATTGTAAGCGGTGCCACACCATATGCAGTAAAAATGGACCCCTCTTAAATATGATGTCAGAATTTGTAGCTTGTCCAGTGACTAGAGAAGATCAGGAAAACAGGGTTGTCACAGGAGGAACTTGAAAATAATCATCTAGATTCAATTTATTCTTTAATCTATTCTTAATTCAACCCTACTGTGTCATGCCATTATAACGTCTATTCTTAATTCAACCCTACTGTTTCACGCCATTATAACGTCTATTCTTAATTCAACCCTACTGTGTCATGCCATTATAACGTCTATTCTTAATTCAACCCTACTGTGTCACGCCATTATAACGTCTATTCTTAATTCAACCCTACTGTGTCATGCCATTATAACGTCTATTCTTAATTCAACCCTACTGTGTCATGCCATTATAACGTCTATTCTTAATTCAACCCTACTGTTTCATGCCATTATAACGTCTGTTCTTAATTCAACCCTACTGTGTCATGCCATTATAACGTCTGTTCTTAATTCAACCCTACTGTGTCATAACATTATAACGTCTGTTCTTAATTCAACCCTACTGTGTCATGCCATTATAACGTCTATTCTTAATTCAACCCTACTGTTTCACGCCATTATAACGTCTATTCTTAATTCAACCCTACTGTTTCACGCCATTATAACGTCTATTCTTAATTCAACCCTACTGTTTCATGCCATTATAACGTCTATTCTTAATTCAACCCTACTGTGTCATGCCATTATAACGTCTATTCTTAATTCAACCCTACTGTGTCATGCCATTATAACGTCTATTCTTAATTCAACCCTACTGTTTCACGCCATTATAACGTCTATTCTTAATTCAACCCTACTGTGTCATGCCATTATAACGTCTATTCTTAATTCAACCCTACTGTGTCATGCCATTATAACGTCTATTCTTAATTCAACCCTACTGTGTCATGCCATTATAACGTCTATTCTTAATTCAACCCTACTGTTTCACGCCATTATAACGTCTATTCTTAATTCAACCCTACTGTGTCATGCCATTATAACGTCTATTCTTAATTCAACCCTACTGTGTCATGCCATTATAACGTCTATTCTTAATTCAACCCTACTGTTTCACGCCATTATAACGTCTATTCTTAATTCAACCCTACTGTGTCATGCCATTATAACGTCTATTCTTAATTCAACCCTACTGTGTCATGCCATTATAACGTCTATTCTTAATTCAACCCTACTGTGTCATGCCATTATAACGTCTGTTCTTAATTCAACCCTACTGTGTCACGCCATTATAACGTCTATTCTTAATTCAACCCTACTGTGTCACGCCATTATAACGTCTATTCTTAATTCAACCCTACTGTTTCACGCCATTATAACGTCTATTCTTAATTCAACCCTACTGTTTCACGCCATTATAACGTCTATTCTTAATTCAACCCTACTGTGTCACGCCATTATAACGTCTGTTCTTAATTCAACCCTACTGTTTCACGCCATTATAACGTCTATTCTTAATTCAACCCTACTGTTTCACGCCATTATAACGTCTATTCTTAATTCAACCCTACTGTTTCACGCCATTATAACGTCTATTCTTAATTCAACCCTACTGTGTCACGCCATTATAACGTCTATTCTTAATTCAACCCTACTGTGTCACGCCATTATAACGTCTATTCTTAATTCAACCCTACTGTGTCATGCCATTATAACGTCTATTCTTAATTCAACCCTACTGTTTCACGCCATTATAACGTCTATTCTTAATTCAACCCTACTGTTTCACGCCATTATAACGTCTATTCTTAATTCAACCCTACTGTTTCACGCCATTATAACGTCTGTTCTTAATTCAACCCTACTGTGTCATGCCATTATAACGTCTATTCTTAATTCAACCCTACTGTTTCACGCCATTATAACGTCTATTCTTAATTCAACCCTACTGTTTCACGCCATTATAACGTCTATTCTTAATTCAACCCTACTGTTTCACGCCATTATAACGTCTATTCTTAATTCAACCCTACTGTTTCACGCCATTATAACGTCTATTCTTAATTCAACCCTACTGTTTCACGCCATTATAACGTCTATTCTTAATTCAACCCTACTGTTTCACGCCATTATAACGTCTATTCTTAATTCAACCCTACTGTGTCACGCCATTATAACGTCTATTCTTAATTCAACCCTACTGTTTCACGCCATTATAACCTATTCTTAATTCAACCCTACTGTGTCATGCCATTATAACGTCTATTCTTAATTCAACCCTACTGTGTCACGCCATTATAACGTCTATTCTTAATTCAACCCTACTGTTTCACGCCATTATAACCTATTCTTAATTCAACCCTACTGTGTCACGCCATTATTCTATTCTTAATTCAACCCTACTGTGTCACGCCATTATAACGTCTGTTCTTAATTCAACCCTACTGTTTCACGCCATTATAACGTCTATTCTTAATTCAACCCTACTGTTTCACGCCATTATAACGTCTGTTCTTAATTCAACCCTACTGTTTCACGCCATTATAACGTCTATTCTTAATTCAACCCTACTGTTTCACGCCATTATAACGTCTATTCTTAATTCAACCCTACTGTGTCATGCCATTATAACGTCTATTCTTAATTCAACCCTACTGTTTCACGCCATTATAACGTCTATTCTTAATTCAACCCTACTGTTTCACGCCATTATAACGTCTATTCTTAATTCAACCCTACTGTTTCACGCCATTATAACGTCTATTCTTAATTCAACCCTACTGTTTCACGCCATTATAACGTCTATTCTTAATTCAACCCTACTGTGTCACGCCATTATAACGTCTATTCTTAATTCAACCCTACTGTGTCATGCCATTATAACGTCTATTCTTAATTCAACCCTACTGTGTCATGCCATTATAACGTCTATTCTTAATTCAACCCTACTGTGTCATGCCATTATAACGGCTATTCTTAATTCAACCCTACTGTGTATGCCATTATAATCTATTCTTAATTCAACCCTACTGTGTCATGCCATTATAACGTCTATTCTTAATTCAACCCTACTGTGTCATGCCATTATAACGTCTATTCTTAATTCAACCCTACTGTGTCATGCCATTATAACGTCTATTCTTAATTCAACCCTACTGTGTCATGCCATTATAACGTCTATTCTTAATTCAACCCTACTGTGTCACGCCATTATAACGTCTATTCTTAAACTGGCCATATCTTTAGTCTCTTTCCTGAAGCTTCTATCATATTCAAATGAAATGTACTAACAGTTAACTCATCCTCCTCCACCACCTTGTCTTCCTCTTCCTCCTCAACCACCTTGTCTTCCTCTTCCTCCTCCTCCTCAACAACCAGTTTAGGCCAGTACCAGTCTTCCCTGGGCACCGGGACACCCTGTAATTCAAAAGGAGAGTATTCAGTATAGTCTGAGTTAAACATAAAAGGGTGTCTTCTTCTTGTCAATAGATTTTGTGACTAGCTTGGTTTCAATTGGCAACTGATTTTCAGGTAAAATCCACACATTTTCCACCAGAGGTACTTTTTGCAGATAAAAGACTGTGTGTGTCTGTGTGTGTATGTATATGTGTGTGTGTATGTATATGTGTGTGTGTATGTGTATGTGTGTGTGTGTCTGTGTGTATGTATGTGTGTATGTATATGTGTGTGTGTGTGTATGTGTGTGTGTATGTGTGTCTAACCTTCTGACTGTCCAGCTGCTCACAGGCTTTCTGACTCCTCCTGAGGTCCCCCTCAATCTTTTGCTCTTCCCTCTCTGTCCTCATCCTCACTCTGATGTAGAACACAGCATTAGAACACAGGTACACAGCATTAGAACACAGGTACACAGCATTAGAACACAGGTACACAGCATTAGAACACACGTGCACAGCATTAGAACACACGTGCACAGCATTAGAACACACGTACACAGCATTAGAACACACGTGCACAGCATTAGAACACACGTGCACAGCATTAGAACACACGTGCACAGCATTAGAACACACGTGCACAGCATTAGAACACAGGTACACAGCATTAGAACACAGGTACACAGCATTAGAACACAGGTACACAGCATTAGAACACAGGTACACAGCATTAGAACACAGGTACACAGCATTAGAACACAGGAACACAGCATTAGAACACAGGTACACAGCATTAGAACACAGGTACACAGCATTAGAACACACGTACACAGCATTAGAACACACGTACACAGCATTAGAACACAGGAACACAGCATTAGAACACAGGAACACAGCATTAGAACACAGGTACACAGCATTAGAACACAGGTACACAGCATTAGAACACACGTACACAGCATTAGAACACACGTACACAGCATTAGAACACAGGTACACAGCATTAGAACACAGGTACACAGCATTAGAACACAGGTACACAGCATTAGAACACACGTACACAGCATTAGAACACACGTACACAGCATTAGAACACAGGTACACAGCATTAGAACACAGGTACACAGCATTAGAACACAGATACACAGCATTAGAACACAGGTACACAGCATTAGAACACAGGTACACAGCATTAGAACACAGATACACAGCATTAGAACACACGTACACAGCATTAGAACACAGGTACACAGCATTAGAACACAGGTACACAGCATTAGAACACAGGTACACAGCATTAGAACACAGGTACACAGCATTAGAACACAGGTACACAGCATTAGAACACACGTACACAGCATTAGAACACAGGTACACAGCATTAGAACACATTTGACCAGCACCTGACTGGTGCCATTTGACCAAAGCCAATAGGGAATAAGGTGCCATTAGACCAGAGCCAATAGGGAATAGGACTCTATTAGACATGAGCCAATAGGGAATAGGGTGCCATTAGACCAGAGCCAATAGGGAATATGGTGCTATTAGACCAGATTCAATAGGGAATAAGGTGCCATTAGACATGAGCCAATAGGGAATAGGGTGCCATTAGACCAAAGCCAATAGGGAGCCATTAGACCAGAGCCAATAGGGAATAGGTGCCATTAGACCAGAGCCAATAGGGAGCCATTAGACCAGAGCCAATAGGGTGCCATTAGACCAGAGCCAATAGGGAGCCATTAGACCAGAGCCAATAGGGAGCCATTAGACCAGAGCCAATAGGGAGCCATTAGACCAGAGCCAATAGGGAACAGGGTGCCATTAGACCAGAGCCAATAGGGAACAGGGTGCTATTAGACCAGAGCCAATAGGGAACAGGGTGCCATTAGACCAGAGCCAATAGGGAACAGGGTGCTATTAGACCAGAGCCAATAGGGAACAGGGTGCCATTAGACCAGAGCCAATAGGGTGCCATTAGACCAGAGCCAATAGGGAACAGGGTGCCATTAGACCAGAGCCAATAGGGAACAGGGTGCCATCTGGGACGAGGTCTTTACCTGAAGTCCTCCAGGGACTGTTTCTCATTCTGTTGTTTGGCCCGGGCTTTCTGACGGTAATGTTCAAGTTCCTCCTCTGCTTTCCTCTTCTTCACTCCCTCCATCCCGATGCCCCCTCTGTCTGAGTGATACATAACCACAGGATGATGCAGTATGTTTACAACCATTTCAATAACAGAAGGTAATGTTAGAGATAATGTGTTAATTGCATTAGGTAGGCTACATCACTTCAGAAGGTAATGTTAGAGATAATGTATTAATTGCATTAGGTAGGCTGCATCACTTCAGAAGGTAATGTTAGAGATAATATATTAATTGCATTAGGTAGGCTACATCACTTCAGAAGGTAATGTTAGAGATAATGTGTTAATTGCATTAGGTAGGCTACATCTCTTCAGAAAGGTAATGTTGATGCATACAATGTATACACTGTCAATGTGTAGGTTAGAATTAACTTACATGGATATAAAAATGAATTCTCACCTGTTTTGATATTTAATGGAATAGGTTCGACTCTTCCCGCCCCTGCAAGAGGGAATAAAGACAGGAATCAATACTTGAAGAAAATCTACCATGTGATGTCAGGTCTGATCGTCATATTGTAACAAATTTATTCCAACACAGCGACCTCGTCTAGGGTTCACATCTCTTAGCGGAACTGCTAAGGTGTTGGGTTGACAGTACCAAAGTGCTGGGTTCAAGTCCCACTCTGGACTACCCCATGACTTTGCTACAATACTAACTCCATCACTTAGTTATGGTGATGTCTGGCTTAACTCCTAGCTGAATACATTAAAGTCAGGCATTTATTTCTGAGTTGAACTGATTCAGTTAAGAAGTAATATGATACATTCCGAGTTGAACTGGAGAGGACTAACCCTGCTTCCCCAGGCCTTGTCCAGCTTTGTAGCCCATCTTCTGCAGCAGAGCAAAGCCCTTGTTCTGGTTGCTAATGGTGCTATGCTGTGCCATCTCTCTACTCTCCTGCTCCAACTCTTTAATAGTCTTCTGGCGATTCTTAACGTTCTTCTCCTTGTGAAGCACCTCTTTCCTCAGGGCCTCCTTCACACGCTTCACCATCGGGATACCGGGCTTCACATCTGGTCTGCCAGGGAGATGGGACACAGAGAGAACCTTGCACATCAACTGAGAACTTAGCAATAAACGGAACACACATGTAATAACCAGACAATAGACACTAAAGTATATGTTTTGAATATTCTTCTGTGGAATGTGAGGTGAGACAGTCACCTGAAACCCAACGTGCTTTTGATCCAGCCAATTACTACTACTACTAGAAACCCAACGTGCAGGCTTTTGATCCAGCCAACTACTACTACTACTACTACTACTACTACTTAAACGAATCAGCATGCCTTTGACTAGTTAGCTCGTTAGCTAAATCTGCCTCTCCAACATGTATTCCAAGCAAGAGACCAAGGTATTATGTCGTCTTTATTAAATTGCATTTCTATATGCAACGTTTGGCAACCGAACGTTGCCCCCATTCATCTGTGTAGCTAGCTAATTAGCTACGTTAACTAATGTTCCAGTAACAGGCTAGCTAATTAGCTGCGTTAACTAATGTTCCAGTAACTAGCTAGCTAATGGTTCCCATCATCACAAACTCGCACTCTGATGTAGCCGTTAGTTACAATTTATTTGGTCACCGTACGGAAACTGAAGGGGGAAAAAAAACTCACATTTGACTGAGAAAGGCATCAGACATATAATCATCTTCGTCTTCAGCCATGATTGACTTGTAAAACCAAACAAGTGAACTATTGTAGGACTATTATTGTTCCGCTGGCTTTCACCTTCTCTCGGTCTTCACTAACGTTAGTTAGTTACCACATCCACAATGTCATAATCAGCTAAACCCCGCCGAATTCTACAATTCATCTTCATAAAATCTAATTTTAAACATAACCTTAAACACACCAAGTTATTGACTTTATGCCTAACACTAACCGTCAATTAAGACCAATTTTTTGTTTTTATATATTTTTTTTACGACATAGCTAGACAATTTTGACTTTGTGGCTGTGGTAACTAGTGACAACCATTTTCCCTTCGCGAAAAGATTCCGCCTGGAACTTCTGCACATTCGATTGGTTCCGTTTTCATTTGGTTCCGTTTACATTTTGCGCGTCTAAATACTATTTTGGGAAAAAGATCTGACATAGAAATGTACAAAGGACAGTTGGCTGTGGGCGGGCCAGGGGCGGAGCTAACTCATTACACAAAGCCTAAAATATACTGTTGGTACAGTATTTAATTGTGATAAAATAATTTTCAATTTTTTGGGGGTAAGGTAAGAAAAATGTGTGTTTTTTTATGATTTACATTTGGGAATATGAGATTTGGCCAAAATATTTAATGACATAAAATTGTTTCAAATGGTTTATATCGTAGGTAAATAATCCAAGCAGTACATCTCTTCATAATAGGGTCAACTCTTGTTCAAATATAAATCTACTGTGTGCCACCGTAGTCCCGACGACGAATGACGTGTATAACCTATGGTTTTCTGACGTTATTGCTGCATTCACATGCTCGGACCGAGTACCTCGAAAAGTGAAATATATCTGAGTCGATTTGAAGCCTCCGCTCGGCCATATTGGTACTCCCTAGTAGGAAGCAGTCAACCGTAGGAATGAATGGAATTCTACAGCATTTTAATTAAATGTTTCAAAAACAAAATGTACATGTATTTAAGTTGTTTTAGTATGGAAAGTAACATTAGTATTCTCAAAAATATATATTTTAAGGAAAATGTTTTATATATATTTTGTATTTTTTTTCTTTCTCTTTAGCTGACATAATCTAATTTTAAATTATACATTAAGGTGTCTGTAATATAATAAACGTGTCAAAAACGAATTTAGACGTTAATATATGCATTTCTACGGCATCCAAAATATATATTTTTTAAATGAAGAGTACCAAGATGGCTGCGGGGTGACTTCAAAACAGCGCTCCTGTCGCGTCATCGTGGTTTATACACATCACCGACACAGTTGACTGCAAATGATTCGTCAATGATCTTGGCGACAAAACAGGTAGGACGAGGTTGTTTTTTTTTTTTGTTTCTGTTTATTTGGTTGATTAAAGCCTACTCGATATTTACGTCTTGTGATTAACTGTATGAAATAGATGTGTTCGTGTAAGGCGTTTGATCGTGAGTTTTTTTTTTTTAGACATTCATTTGGGTCTAGTAAGCTGTGTGACAAGTGTCCTGAATGCTAATGTTTACTAGCTGTGCTCCCAACCCTCTTCTATCATTGCAACGTCAGTCAAACATTGTATAAACGTAGTTAGCCAGATACCAGTTAAATTAGTTGGTTACATAACGGTCCGGTACTATGAAGCATTGTAACGTTACCAAGTTAATATTTATTTGTGTTAGTAAACACTAACTACTAGCCAATGTAGTTGGCAGGAGCGACCACCTCTGACTCTGTAACGTTAGCTTGTAGCTAGCTAGCTACCGTTACATCCTCTTTGCTCTGACGTTTATCTTTCGTCTCTATCTGGCCTGATTATATAATACCATTGTGAATATACTCTCCCTCCAATACGTTTCCAGAGTTGAAGAGGCTGTATCATTGGGCTCTGTGAGCTGAAGGAGAGGACCCTTTACCCAAGAGCTATCGGCTATTAGCTACCGCTAGCTGGATTACTGTCGCCATGGAGTTGGCTCACAGTCTACTTCTGAACGAGGAAGCCCTAGCCCAGATCACTGAGGCTAAGAGACCCGTCTTCATCTTCGAATGGCTTCGCTTCCTGGACAAGGTTCTAGTGGCAGCAAACAAGGTGAGTTGACAGAGAGACAAATATACTCACGCTATGCAATACACCTGTTACACTGCACACACCTGTGTTACACTACACACACATACCTGTGCTGTCAGTGTTATTCGATTTCATCTATCTGCAACCTACACCTTGTTGATTGTGTGTTTGCGTGCTCTCTCTGTGTTTGTCTCCCGCCCCTCCCCTCTCGCCCCTCCCCTCTCGCCCCGCCCCTCCCACTCTCCCCCTCCCCCCGCCCTCCCCTCTTCCCTCCCCCGCCCCTCCCCTCTCACCCTCTCACCTCACCCCGCCCCTCCCCTCTCACCCTCTCACCTCACCCCACCCCCTCCCCTCACCCCGCCCCTCACCCTGCCCTGCCCCTCACCTCTTCCCCTCGCCTCTCCCCTCGCCTCTCCCTCTCCCTCCACCCCTCCCCTTGCCCCTCCCCTCTCCCACCACCCCTCCCCTCACTCCTCGCCCATCCCCTCTCACCCCGCCCCTCCCCTCTCACCCTGCCCCTCCCACTCTCCCCCCTGCCCCTCCCCTCTTCCCTCGCCTCTCCCCTCCCACCACCCCTCCCCTCTCCCCTCCCACCACCCCTCTCCCTACCCTTGCCAGGTGGATGTGAAGGAGAAGCAGAAGAAGTTGGTTGAGCAGCTGACAGGGTTGATCAGCAGTGCCCCTGGCCCTCCCACCAGGAAACTGCTAGCTAAGAACCTGGCTACCCTCTACAGCATAGGAGACACCTTCACCGTCTTCCAGACACTGGACAAGTGCAATGACATCATCAAGAGCAAGGATGACACGCCCACTTACCTCCCCACCAAACTGTGAGCTTTTTAGATTGATATATATTTATCCATTAGATGTAGGTCTAAGCATTATATATACATACATACATACATACATACATACATACATACATACATACATACATACATACATACATACATACATACATACATACATACATACATACATACATACATACATACACACAGTGCATTTGGAAAGTATTCAGACCCCTTAACTTTTTGCAAATTTTGTTACATTACAGCCTTATTCTAAAATTGATTTTTTTTAAATCGCACAATACCCCATAATGACAAATCAAAAACAGATTTCTAGTAATTTTTGCAAATATATTACAAATAAAACACTTAAATATGACATTTCCATTCAGACCCTTTTACTCAGTACTTTGTTGGAGCACATTTGGCAGCGATTACAGCCCCGAGTCTTCTACAAGCTTACAAGCTTGGAGTTTCTCCCCATTCTTCTCTGCAGATCCTCTCAAACTCTGTCAGGTTGAATGGGGAGCGTCGCTGCACAGCTATTTTCAGGTCTCTCCAGAGATGTTAGATCGGGTTCAAGTCCAGGCTCTGGCTGGGCCACTCAATGACATGCAGAGACTTGTCCCAAAGCCACTCCTGCGTTGTCTTGGCTGTGTGCTTTGGCAAACTCCAAGCAGGCTGTCATGTGCCTTTTACTGAGGAGTGGCTTCCGTCTGGCCACTCCACCATAAAGGTCTGATTGGTGGAGTGCTGCAGAGATGGTTGTCCTTCTGGAAGGTTCTCCCATCTCCGCTGATGAACTATGCAGTTCTGTCAGAGTGACCATCGGGTTCTTGGTCACCTCCCCGAGGCCTTTCTCCCCGATTGCTCAGTTTGGACGGGCGGCCAGCTCTAGGAAGAGTCTTGGTGGTTCCAAACTTCTTCCATTTGAGAATGATGGAGGCCACTGTGTTCTTGGGGACCTTCAATGCTGCAGAATGATGGAGGCCACTGTGTTCTTGGGGACCTTCAATGCTGCAGAATGATGGAGGCCACTGTGTTCTTGGGGACCTTTAATGCTGCAGAATGATGGAGGCCACTGTGTTCTTGGGGACCTTTAATGCTGCAGAATGATGGAGGCCACTGCGTTCTTGGGGACCTTTAATGCTGCAGAATGATGGAGGCCACTGTGTTCTTGGGGACCTTTAATGCTGCAGAATGATGGAGGCCACTGTGTTCTTGGGGACCTTTAATGCTGCAGAATGATGGAGGCCACTGTGTTCTTGGGGACCTTCAATGCTGCAGAATGATGGAGGCCACTGTGTTCTTGGGGACCTTTAATGCTGCAGAATGATGGAGGCCACTGTGTTCTTGGGGACCTTTAATGCTGCAGAATGATGGAGGCCACTGTGTTCTTGGGGACCTTCAATGCTGCAGAATGATGGAGGCCACTGTGTTCTTGGGGACCTTTAATGCTGCAGAATGATGGAGGCCACTGTGTTCTTGGGGACCTTTAATGCTGCAGAATGATGGAGGCCACTGTGTTCTTGGGGACCTTTAATGCTGCAGAATGATGGAGGCCACTGTGTTCTTGGGGACCTTTAATGCTGCAGAATGATGGAGGCCACTGTGTTCTTGGGGACCTTCAATGCTGCAGAATGATGGAGGCCACTGT
This sequence comes from Oncorhynchus keta, assembly GCF_023373465.1. NCBI lineage: Eukaryota > Metazoa > Chordata > Actinopteri > Salmoniformes > Salmonidae > Oncorhynchus > Oncorhynchus keta. The sequence goes on along the minus strand of NC_068423.1, from coordinate 32,346,443 downwards.
GTTCTTGGGGACCTTTAATGCTGCAGAATGATGGAGGCCACTGTGTTCTTGGGGACCTTCAATGCTGCAGAATGATGGAGGCCACTGCGTTCTTGGGGACCTTTAATGCTGCAGAATGATGGAGGCCACTGAGTTCTTGGGGACCTTTAATGCTGCAGAATGATGGAGGCCACTGTGTTCTTGGGGACCTTCAATGCTGCAGAATGATGGAGGCCACTGAGTTCTTGGGGACCTTTAATGCTGCAGAATGATGGAGGCCACTGTGTTCTTGGGGACCTTCAATGCTGCAGAATGATGGAGGCCACTGTGTTCTTGGGGACCTTCAATGCTGCAGAATGATGGAGGCCACTGCGTTCTTGGGGACCTTTAATGCTGCAGAATGATGGAGGCCACTGAGTTCTTGGGGACCTTTAATGCTGCAGAATGATGGAGGCCACTGTGTTCTTGGGGACCTTCAATGCTGCAGAATGATGGAGGCCACTGAGTTCTTGGGGACCTTTAATGCTGCAGAATGACGGAGGCCACTGTGTTCTTGGGGACCTTTAATGCTGCAGAATGATGGAGGCCACTGTGTTCTAGGGGACCTTCAATGCTGCAGAATGATGGAGGCCACTGTGTTCTTGGGGACCTTTAATGCTGCAGAATGATGGAGGCCACTGTGTTCTTGAGGACCTTTAATGCTGCAGAATGATGGAGGCCACTGTGTTCTTGGGGACCTTTAATGCTGCAGAATGATGGAGGCCACTGTGTTCTTGGGGACCTTCAATGCTGCAGTAATGTTTTGTTCACTCACCCAGATCTGTGCCTCGACACAATCCTGTCTCTGAGCTCTACCGACAATTCCTTCGACCTCATGACTTGGTTTTTGGGGACAGGTGTGTGATTTTCCAAATCATGTCCAATCAATTGAATTTACCACAGGTGGACTCCAATCAAGTTGTAGAAACATCTCAAGGATGATGAATGGAAACAGGATGCACCGGAGCTCAATGTCGAGTCTCATAGCAAAGTGTCTGAATACTTCTGTAAATAAAGGATTTCTGTTTTTATATTTTATTTACATTTTCCAAAGTGTCTTAATCTGTGTTTGCTTTGTCATTATGGGGTATTGTGTTTGTGTTAGATTGCTAAGGATGTTTTTGTATTTAATCAATTTTAACAAGGCTGTAACGTAACAAAATGTTGAAAAATTCAAGGGGTCTGAATACTTTCCGAATGCACCTTTATATACAAACAAAAGTATGTGGACACCCCCTCAAATGAGTGGATTCGGCTATTTCAGCCACACCCGTTGCTGACGGGTGTATAAAATCGAGCACACCGCCATGCAATCTCCATAGACACACAGTGGCAGTAGAATGTCCTCACTGAAGAGCTCAGTGACTTTCAACGTGGCACAGTCATAGGATTCCACCTGCTCAACGTGTCAGTTTGTCAAATTTCCCTGGTCAACTGTAAGTGATGTTATTGTGAAGTGGAAACCTCTAGGAGCATCAACGGCTCCGCCGCGAAGTGGTAGGCCACACAAACTCACAGAACGGGACTCTGAGTGCTGAAGCACGTAGCGCGTAAATGTAGTCTGTCCTCGGTTGCAACACTCACTACCGAGTTCCAAACTGCCTCTGGAAGCAACGTCAGCACAATAACTGTTAGTCGGGAGCTTCATGAAATGGGTTTCCATGGCTGAGCAGCTGCATACAAACCTAAGATCACCATGCGCAATGCCAAGCGTCAGCTGGAGTGTGGTATACAGATCACCACCTTCGGACTCTGGAGCAGTGGAAACACATTCCATCTGGCAGTCCGATGGTTGAATCTGGGTTTGGCGGATGCCAGGAGAACGTTACCTGCCCGATTGCATAGTGCCAACTGTAAAGTTTGGTGGAGGAGGAATAATGGTCTGGGACTGTTTTTCATGGTTCAGGCCCCTTAGTTTCCAGTGAAGGGAAATCTTAACGCTACAGCATTCAATGGCATTCTAGACGATTTTGTGCTTCCAACTTTGTGTTAACAGTTTGGGGAAGGCCCTTTCCTGTTTCAGCATGACAATGCCCCCCGTGCACAAAGCAAGGTCCATACAGAAATGGTTCGTCGAGATCTGTGTGGAAGAACTTGACTGGCCTGCACAGAGCCCTGACCTCAAGCCCATCGAACAACTTTGGGATGAATTGGAAAGCCGAATGTGATCCAGGCATCATGATCACAACATCAGTCCCCGCAGCAATGTTCCAACATCTAGTGGAAAGCCTTCCCAGAAGAGTGGAGGCTGTTATAGCAGCACTGTTCCAACATCTAGTGGAAAGCCTTCCCAGAAGAGTGGAGGCTACTGTCTGTCTGACCGGGTACTGTCTGTCTGACCGGATGTGAGTGGGTAAAGAATAGCTTCCAGTCTATAATTGAGTGGTAATGAACTCCTCTGTTCGGCTCATCGTGGTTTGTTTTGCAGAGCTGCTGTGGCCTGTGTTGGTTCCTTCTATGAGAAGATGGGGAGGATGCTGGGAAGCTCCTTCCCCGACACCATCACCAACATGCTGAAAGCACTGAAGACTGCAGAGGTAAGGGCTTCCCGGGTTTTATAGAGCAGGGGTAAGGGCTTCCCGGGTTAATAGAGGGGTAAGGGCTTCCCGGGTTTTATAGAGCAGGGGTAAGGGCTTCCTGGGTTTTTTCTAGAGCAGGCGTAAGGGCTTCCCAGGTTTTATAGAGCAGGGGTAAGGGCTTCCCGGGTTTTATAGAGCAGGGGTAAGGGCTTCCCGGGTTTTATAGAGCAGGGGTAAGGGCTTCCCGGGTTTTATAGAGCAGGGGTAAGGGCTTCCCGGGTTTTATAGAGCAGGGGTAAGGGCTTCCCGGGTTTTATAGAGCAGGGGTAAGGGCTTCCCGGGTTTTATAGAGCAGGGGTAAGGGCTTCCCGGGTTTTATAGAGCAGGGGTAAGGGCTTCCGGGTTTTATAGATCAGGGGTATAGGCTTCCGGGTTTTATAGAGCAGGGGTAAGGGCTTCCCGGGTTTTATAGAGCAGGGGTAAGGGCTTCCTGGGTTTTATAGAGCAGGGGTAAGGGCTTCCCGGGTTTTATAGAGCAGGGGTAAGGGCTTCCCGGGTTTTATAGAGCAGGGGTAAGGGCTTCCCGGGTTTTTTATAGAGCAGGGGTAAGGGCTTCCCGGGTTTTATAGAGCAGGGGTAAGGGCTTCCCGGGTTTTATAGAGCAGGGGTAAGGGCTTCCCGGGTTTTATAGAGCAGGGGTAAGGGCTTCCGGGTTTTATAGAGCAGGGGTAAGGGCTTCCCGGGTTTTATAGAGCAGGGGTAAGGGCTTCCCGGGTTTTATAGAGCAGGGGTAAGGGCTTCCCGGGTTTTATAGAGCAGGGGTAAGGGCTTCCCGGGTTTTATAGAGCAGGGGTAAGGGCTTCCCGGGTTTTATTGTATCCCGGGTTTTATAGAGCAGGGGTAAGGGCTTCCCGGGTTTTATAGAGCAGGGGTATGGGCTTCCCGGGTTTTATAGAGCAGGGGTAAGGGCTTCCTGGCTTTTATAGAGCAGGGGTAAGGGCTTTTATAGAGCAGGGGTAAGGGCTTCCTGGGTTTTATAGAGCAGGGGTAAGGGCTTCCTGGGTTTTATAGAGCAGGGGTAAGGGCTTCCCGGGTTTTATAGAGCAGGGGTAAGGGCTTCCTGGGTTTTATAGAGCAGGGGTAAGGGCTTCCTGGGTTTTATAGAGCAGGGGTAAGGGCTTCCCGGGTTTTATAGAGCAGGGGTAAGGGCTTCCTGGGTTTTATAGAGCAGGGGTAAGGGCTTCCTGGGTTTTATAGAGCAGGGGTAAGGGCTTCCTGGGTTTTATAGAGCAGGGGTATGGGCTTCCTGGGTTTTATAGAGCAGTGGTAAGGGCTTTCTAGCAGATCATAATGGTTCTTATCATGGTATTCTGACTTGCCAGTTTAAATAAATAAATAAATTCTAGGAACACCAGGAGTATCTCTATCGTTGCTCAGAACAATGTATAGTTCATCTTGGCAACAATATAGATAGACTTCGATTGACTTGTATGTAATGCCACCCCATTTCTCCAACTCTCCTCGCCCCTCCTCTCATCCCCCTCCTCCCCATCATCCTCGGCTCCTCACCTCTCATCCCCTCACCTCTCTCTCATCCCCTCACCTCTCTCTCATCCCCTCACCTCTCTCTCATCCCCTCACCTCTCTCTCATCCCCTCACCTCTCTCTCATCCCCTCACCTCTCTCTCATCCCCTCACCTCTCTCTCATCCCTCCTCACCTCTCTCTCATCCCCACCTCTCTCTCATCCCCTCACCTCTCTCTCATCCCTCACCCTCTCTCATCCCCTCCTCTCTCTCATCCCCCCCTCTCTCTCATCCCCACCTCTCTCTCATCCCCACCTCTCTCTCATCCCCACCTCTCTCTCATCCCCACCTCTCTCTCTCATCCCCACCTCTCTCTCATCCCCACCTCTCTCTCTCATCCCCACCTCTCTCTCATCCCCTCCTCTTTCTCATCCCTCCCCTCTCTCTCATCCCTCTCCTCTCTCTCATCCCTCTCCTCCGTCTCATCCCTCCCCTCTCATCCTCTCATCCCCTCCTCCTCCTGTCTCATCCCCTCCTCCTCCTCTGTCTCATCCCTCTCCTCTCATCTCCTCCTCTCTCATATCTCCCCTCTCTCTCATCCCTCTCCTCTCATCCCCTCCTCCTCCTCTCTCCTCCCTCCCCTCTCATCCCCTCCTCCTCCTCTCTCCTCCTCTCCCTCTCATCCCCTCCTCCTCTCTCATCCCTCCCCTCTCATCCCCTCCTCCTCCTCTCTCTCATATCTCCCCTCTCATCCCCTCCTCCTCCTGTCTCATCCCTCTCCTCTCATCCCCTCCTCCTCCTCTCTCATATCTCCCCCCTCTCTCATCCCTCTCCTCTCATCCCCTCCTCCTCCTCTCTCCTCCCTCTCCTCTCATCCCCTCCTCCTCCTCTCTCCTCCCTCTCCTCTCATCCCCTCCTCCTCCTCTCTCATCCCTCCCCTCTCATCCCCTCCTCCTCCTGTCTCATATCTCCCCTCTCTCATCCCTCTTCTCTCAACCCCTCCTCCTCCTCTCTCATATCTCCTCTCTCTCATCCCTCCCCTCTCATATCCTCCTCCTCTCTCTCCTCCCTCCCCTCTCATCCCCTCCTCCTCCTCTGTCTCCAGTCCCAGGGTCGTAGTGAGATTCTACTCAGTCTACAGAAGGTGTTGAATGGTCTTGGTGGAGCAGCAGCCTCTTGCCACAGAGACATCTATAAGAACGCTCGTTCCCTACTCACAGACCGCTCCATGGCTGTGCGCTGTGCTGTGGCTAAGGTTAGTGAATACTGAGCAACAGTCCACATTGTGAAAGGGCTCAGATATAATGATAACCATCGGCCGACGGGAGAGACGAGGGCCGGCGGGAGAGACGAGGGCCGACGGGAGAGACGAGGGCCGACGGGAGAGACGAGGGCCGACGGGAGAGACGAGGGCCGACGGGAGAACGATGGCCATCGGCTGGCGCGTTCAAGTGAACCACATAGCTGGGGAACGTATCTACTCTGTGCTTCAAGGCCCTGGAAGATCTAACGATTAACTCGGTCTCTCTGTCTCTCTCTCTTTCTGTCTCGCTCTTTCTTTCTCTCACTCTGTCCTCTCTGTCTATAGTGTCTGCTAGAGCTGCAGAATGAGGCTGTCTTCATGTGGACCACCGAGCTGGAGAACGTAGCCACTCTGTGCTTCAAGGCCCTGGAAGGATCGAACTATGGAGTGAGGGTAGCCGTATCCAAACTACTAGGAACCGTCATGGCCACGGCCCTGACGCCCAAACAAGCTGCAGGTTAGGAGCTCTAATGGGGTTTCCTTTGTCAGGTTCGACATGTTAGTCATCTAGCTGATGCTCTTATCCAGAGCCAATAACCGTGGGGGTTGAGATCCAAGTGGGGGGGGTTTGTTACGGTACAGCCTTATTCTAAAATTAATTAAATAATAGTTTTTCTACATCAATCTACACACACATAATGACAATGCAAAAATTGGTTTTTAGACATTTTTGCAAATGTATTAAAAACAGAAATGTAAATACGCTGTAAGTATTCAGACAGTTTGCAATGAAACTCGACATTGAGCTCCGGTGCATCCTGTTTCCAATGTTCATCCTGGAGATGTTTCTACAACTTGATTGGAGTCCACCTGTGGTACATTCAATTGATGAGACATGATTTGGAAAGGCACACACCTGTCTACATAAAGGTCCCACAGTTGACAGCATGTCAGAGTAAAAACCAAGCCATGAGGTCGAAGGAATTATCCGTAGAGCTCAGAGACAGGATTGTGTCGAGGCACAGATCTGGAGAAGGGTACCAAAAAAATGTCTGCAGCATTGAAGTTCCCCAAGAACACAGTGGCCTCCATCATTCTTAAATGGAAGAAGTTTAGAACCACCAAGACTCTTCCTAGAGCTGGCCGCCCGGCCAAACTGAGCAATCGGGGGAGAAGGGCCTTGGTCAGGGAGGTGACCAAGAACCTGACCTGACAGCTCCAGAGTTCCTCTGTTGAGATGGGAGAACCTTCCAGAAGGACAACCATCTCTGCAGCACTCCACCAATCAGGCCTTTACGGTAGAGTGGTCAGACGGAAGCCACTCCTCAGTTAAAGCCACATGACAGCCGCTTGGAGTTTGCTAAAAGGTACCTAAAGGACTCTCAGACCATGAGAAACCAGATTCTCTGCTCTGATGACACCACGACTGAACTCTTTGGTCTTAATACCAAGCGTCACATCTAGAGGAAATCTGGCACCATCCCTATGGTGATGCATGGTGGTGGTAGCATCATGCTGTGGGGATGTATTTCAATGGCAGAGACTGGGAGACTAGTCAGGATCGATGGAAAGATGAACGGAGCAAAGTACAGAGAGATCCTTGATGAAAACCTGCTCCAGAGCGCTTAGGATCTCAGACTGGGGTGAAGGTTCACCTTCCAACAGGACAACGACCCTAAGCACACAGCCAAGACAACGCAGGAGTGGCTTCGGGACAAATCTCTGAATGTCTTTGAGTGGCCCAGCCAGAGCCTGGACTTGAACCCGATCTAACATCTCCAGAGAGACCTGAAAATAGCTGTGCAGCAACGCTTCCCATCCAACCTGACAGGGCTTGAGAGGATCTGCAGAGAAGAATAGGAGAAACTCCCTAAATACACGTGTTCCAAGCATTTCCCAAGAAGACTCAAGGCTGTAATTACTGCCAAATGTGCTTCAAACAAAGTACTGAGTTAATCGTCTGAATACCTAAAAAAAAGTGATATTTCAGTTTTTTAAAATTATTTTGAAACATTTCAAACCAACTGGTTTTGGATTTGTCATTATGGGGTATTGTGATGTCATTAGGGGGTATTGTGATGTCATTATGGGGTATTGTGATGTCATTATGGGGTATTGTGATGTCATTATGGGGTATTGTGTGTAGATTAATGAGAAAAAAAAACATTTTTATTCCATTTTAGAATAAGTCTGAATACCTAATACCTACAAAATGTGGAAAAAGTGAAAATGTGGAAAAAGTCAAGGGGTCTGAATACTTTCTAAGTGCACTGTAAATGTAACAATGAAAAATACAAAATATTTTATTTTTATTTTTTATAACGGGCCGCCAGTTGGGGAACTCTGCTATTACATCTTGAAGTGGATAGTTTACTCTGACTACAGACTAACATGGTTTTCCTCCAGCCTTGGCTCTAGTTTATTCAAGAAAGCAGTTTCTGGATATTTAGTTTCCATTCAACACTTAATAGCCGTATTGTGTTACGGTTAACATCCTTAGTGACATTAAACTGTTCTTGTGCCTGTGTAATAAAAATATAATTACCTATGTAGCAATGTTATTGTAATAATTACTACGCAAGTATAGGGACTGGATGTCAAGAGTTACATGATTACCTTATGTCTTACTCATTATTAAAATATATGTCTTAGTCATTATTAAAATATATGTCTTAGTCATTATTCAAATATATGTCTTAGTCATTATTCAAATATATGTCTTAGTCATTATTCAAATATATGTCTTAGTCATTATTCAAATATATGTCTTAGTCATTATTCAAATATATGTCTTAGTCATTATTCAAATATATGTCTTAGTCATTATTAATATATGTCTTAGTCATTATTCAAATATATGTCTTAGTCATTATTCAAATATATGTCTTAGTCATTATTCAAATATATGTCTTAGTCATTATTAATATATATGTCTTAGTCATTATTAATATATATGTCTTAGTCATTATTAATATATATGTCTTAGTCATTATTCAAATATGTCTTACTCATTATTCAAATATATGTCTTAGTCATTATTCAAATATATGTCATAGTCATTATTAATATATATGTCTTAGTCATTATTAATATATGTCTTACTCATTATTCAAATATGTCTTACTCATTATTCATATATATGTCTTACTCATTATTCATATATATGTCTTAGTCATTATTCAAATATATGTCATAGTCATTATTCAAATATATGTCATAGTCATTATTCATATGTATGTCTTAGTCATTATTCAAATATATATGTCTTAGTCATTATTCAAATATATATGTCTTAGTCATTATTAATATATATGTCTTAGTCATTATTCATATGTATGTCTTAGTCATTATTCAAATATATATGTCTTAGTCATTATTCAAATATATATGTCTTAGTCATTATTCAAATATATGTCTTAGTCATTATTCAAATATATGTGTCTTACTCATTATTCAAATATATGTGTCTTACTCATTATTCAAATATATGTGTCTTAGTCATTATTCAAATATATATGTCTTAGTCATTATTCAAATATATGTGTCTTACTCATTATTCAAATATATGTGTCTTACTCATTATTCAAATATATGTCTTAGTCATTATTAATATATGTGTCTTAGTCATTATTAATATATGTGTCTTAGTCATTATTCAAATATATGTCTTAGTCATTATTCAAATATATGTATCCTGTATCTCAGAGCCCTCCAAACCCTGTATCTCAGAGCCATCCATACCCTGTATCTCAGAGCCCTCCAAACCCTGTATCTCAGAGCCCTCCATACCCTGTATCTCAGAGCCCTCCATACCCTGTATCTCAGAGCCCTCCAAACCCTGTATCTCAGAGCCCTCCAAACCCTGTATCTCAGAGCCCTCCAAACCCTGTATCTCAGAGCCCTCCAAACCCTGTATCTCAGAGCCCTCCATACCCTGTATCTCAGAGCCCTCCAAACCCTGTATCTCAGAGCCCTCCAAACCCTGTGCTGACTGATGATCATATCTCAGAGCCCTCCAAACCCTGTGCTGACTGATGATCATATCTCAGAGCCCTCCAAACCCTGTGCTGACTGACGATCATATCTCAGAGCCCTCCAAACCCTGTGCTGACTGACGATCATATCTCAGAGCCCTCCAAACCCTGTATCTCAGAGCCCTCCAAACCCTGTATCTCAGAGCCCTCCATACCCTGTATCTCAGAGCCCTCCATACCCTGTATCTCAGAGCCCTCCAAACCCTGTATCTCAGAGCCCTCCATACCCTGTATCTCAGAGCCCTCCATACCCTGTATCTCAGAGCCCTCCAAACCCTGTATCTCAGAGCCCTCCATACCCTGTATCTCAGAGCCCTCCAAACCCTGTATCTCAGAGCCCTCCAAACCCTGTGCTGACTGACGATCATATCTCAGAGCCCTCCAAACCCTGTGCTGACTGACGATCATATCTCAGAGCCCTCCAAACCCTGTGCTGACTGACGATCATATCTCAGAGCCCTCCAAACCCTGTGCTGACTGACGATCATATCTCAGAGCCCTCCAAACCCTGTGCTGACTGACGATCATATCTCAGAGCCCTCCAAACCCTGTGCTGACGATCATATCTCAGAGCCCTCCAAACCCTGTGTTGACGATCATATCTCAGAGCCCCCCAAACCCTGTGCTGACTGACGATCATATCTCAGAGCCCTCCAAACCCTGTGCTGGCTGACGATCATATCTCAGAGCCCTCCAAACCGACGATCATATCTCAGAGCCCTCCAAACCCTGTGTTGACTGACGATCATATCTCAGAGCCCTCCAAACCCTGTGCTGACGATCACATCTCAGAGCCCTCCAAACCCTGTGCTGACTGACGATCGTATCTCAGAGCCCTCCAAACCCTGTGCTGACTGACGATCATATCTCAGAGCCCTCCAAACCCTGTGCTGACTGACGATCATATCTCAGAGCCCTCCAAACCCTGTGCTGACTGACGATCATATCTCAGAGCCCTCCAAACCCTGTGCTGACTGACGATCATATCTCAGAGCCCTCCAAACCCTGTGCTGACGATCACATCTCAGAGCCCTCCAAACCCTGTGCTGACTGACGATCATATCTCAGAGCCCTCCAAACCCTGTGCTGACGATCACATCTCAGAGCCCCCAAACCCTGTGTTGACTGACGATCATATCTCAGAGCCCTCCAAACCCTGTGCTGACTGACGATCATATCTCAGAGCCCTCCAAACCCTGTGCTGACTGACGATCATATCTCAGAGCCCTCCAAACCCTGTGCTGACTGACGATCACATCTCAGAGCCCTCCAAACCCTGTGCTGACTGACGATCACATCTCAGAGCCCTCCAAACCCTGTGCTGACTGACGATCACATCTCAGAGCCCTCCAAACCCTGTGCTGACTGACGATCACATCTCAGAGCCCTCAAAACCCTGTGCTGACTGACGATCACATCTCAGAGCCCTCCAAACCCTGTGCTGACTGACGATCACATCTCAGAGCCCTCAAAACCCTGTGCTGACTGACGATCACATCTCAGAGCCCTCCAAACCCTGTGCTGACTGACGATCACATCTCAGAGCCCTCCAAACCCTGTGCTTAACCAATTTCACTGGTATCCCCCCCCCCTCTGACCTCTGTCCCTATGCTGTGTTACCGTCTCCTCTAGTGATGCGTCAGAACGTGAAACGTGCCACACTGGACGAGGTGTTGGAGCTGATGGCCACAGGCTTCCTAAGAGGGGGGTCTGGCTTCCTGAAGAGCGGGGGGGAGATGCTGAAGGGAGGGGGCTCTGTCAGCAGGGAGGTACGGGTGGGAGTCACACAGGTACGTAGAAGTCCCTCCCGTTTGGGTAGGTTGTTGAATAATAATGTGCTTGTTTGAGATGTGACGACATCGCTGTCCGACTGGAGAATCACAGATCTACAAATCACATTCATCCCCAGTAACTGATCATTATGTGATGAAGAGGAGTGATTCTGCTCAGTCAGACAGCTCAATCTGATCCCCTCAAACACGCTGATTGGTGTGTGGTACCAGTGATATTGGGGTGTGGTACCAGTGATATTGGGGTGTGGTACCAGTGATATTGGGGTGAGTGTGGTACCAGTGATATTGGGGTGAGTGTGGTACCAGTGATATTGGGGTGTGTGTGGTACCAGTGATATTGGGGTGTGTGTGGTACCAGTGATATTGGGGTGTGTGTGGTACCAGTGATATTGGGGTGTGTGTGGTACCAGTGATATTGGGGTGTGTGTGGTACCAGTGATATTGGGGTGAGTGTGGTACCAGTGATATTGGGGTGTGTGTGGTACCAGTGATATTGGGGTGTGTGTGGTACCAGTGATATTGGGGTAATAACCATTCATAAGGTGGTGGTGGTGTTATAACCATTCATAAGGTGGTGTAATAACCAGTCATAAGGTGGTGGTGGTGTAATAACCAGTCATAAGGTGGTGGTGGTGTTATAACCAGTCATAAGGTGGTGGTGGTGTTATAACCAGTCATAAGGTGGTGGTGGTGTTATAACCAGTCATAAGGTGGTGGTGGTGTTATAACCAGTCATAAGGTGGTGGTGTAATAACCATTCATAAGGTGGTGGTGGTGTTATAACCATTCATAAGGTGGTGGTGTAATAACCAGTCATAAGCTGGTGGTGGTGTTATAACCATTCATAAGGTGGTGGTGGTGTTATAACCATTCATAAGGTGGTGGTGGTGTAATAACCAGTCATAAGCTGGTGGTGGTGTTATAACCATTCACAAGGTGGTGGTGGTGTTATAACCATTCATAAGGTGGTGGTGGTGTTATAACCATTCATAAGGTGGTGGTGGTGGTGTAATAACCATTCATAAGGTGGTGGTGGTGTAATAACCATTCATAACAAGGTGGTGGTGGTGTAATAACCATTCATAAGGTGGTGGTGGTGTAATAACCATTCATAAGGTGGTGGTGGTGTTATAACCATTCATAAGGTGGTGGTGGTGTTATAACCATTCATGTGGTGGTGGTGTTATAACCATTCATAAGGTGGTGGTGGTGTTATAACCATTCATAAGGTGGTGGTGGTGTTATAACCATTCATAAGGTGGTGGTGGTGTTATAACCATTCATAAGGTGGTGGTGGTGTTATAACCATTCATAAGGTGGTGGTAGTGTTATAACCATTCATAAGGTGGTGGTGGTGTTATAACCATTCATAAGGTGGTGGTGGTGTTATAACCATTCATAAGGTGGTGGTGGTGTTATAACCATTCATAAGGTGGTGGTGGTGTAATAACCATTCATAAGGTGGTGGTGGTGTAATAACCATTCATAAGGTGGTGGTGGTGTAATAACCATTCATAAGGTGGTGGTGGTGTTATAACCATTCATAAGGTGGTGGTGGTGTAATAACCATTCATAACAAGGTGGTGGTGGTGTAATAACCATTCATAACAAGGTGGTGGTGGTGTAATAACCATTCATAACAAGGTGGTGGTGGTGTTATAACCATTCATAAGGTGGTGGTGGTGTAATAACCATTCATAAGGTGGTGGTGGTGTAATAACCATTCATAAGGTGGTGGTGGTGTTATAACCATTCATAAGGTGGTGGTGGTGTTATAACCATTCATAAGGTGGTGGTGGTGTTATAACCATTCATAAGGTGGTGGTGGTGTTATAACCATTCATAAGGTGGTGGTGGTGTTATAACCATTCATAAGGTGGTGGTGGTGTTATAACCATTCATAAGGTGGTGGTGGTGTTATAACCATTCATAAGGTGGTGGTGGTGTTATAACCATTCATAAGGTGGTGGTGGTGTTATAACCATTCATAAGGTGGTGGTGGTGTAATAACCATTCATAAGGTGGTGGTGGTGTAATAACCATTCATAACAAGGTGGTGGTGGTGTTATAACCATTCATAAGGTGGTGGTGGTGTTATAACCATTCATAAGGTGGTGGTGGTGTAATAACCATTCATAAGGTGGTGGTGGTGTTATAACCATTCATAAGGTGGTGGTGGTGTTATAACCATTCATAAGGTGGTGGTGGTGTTATAACCATTCATAAGGTGGTGGTGGTGTTATAACCATTCATAACAAGGTGGTGGTGGTGTTATAACCATTCATAAGGTGGTGGTGGTGTTATAACCATTCATAAGGTGGTGGTGGTGTAATAACCATTCATAACAAGGTGGTGGTGGTGTAATAACCATTCATAAGGTGGTGGTGGTGTAATAACCATTCATAAGGTGGTGGTGGTGTTATAACCAGTCATAAGGTGGTGGTGGTGTTATAACCAGTCATAAGGTGGTGGTGGTGTTATAACCAGTCATAAGGTGGTGGTGGTGTTATAACCATTCATAACAAGGTGGTGGTGGTGTTATAACCATTCATAAGGGTGGTGGTGGTGTTATAACCATTCATAAGGTGGTGGTGGTGTTATAACCATTCATAAGGTGGTGGTGGTGTAATAACCATTCATAACAAGGTGGTGGTGGTGTAATAACCATTCATAAGGTGGTGGTGGTGTTATAACCATTCATAAGGTGGTGGTGGTGTAATAACCATTCATAAGGTGGTGGTGGTGTTATAACCATTCATAACAAGGTGGTGGTGGTGTTATAACCATTCATAACAAGGTGGTGGTGGTGTTATAACCATTCATAAGGTGGTGGTGGTGTTATAACCATTCATAAGGTGGTGGTGGTGTTATAACCATTCATAACAAGGTGGTGGTGGTGTTATAACCATTCATAAGGTGGTGGTGGTGTTATAACCATTCATAAGGTGGTGGTGGTGTAATAACCAGTCATAACAAGGTGGTGGTGGTGTAATAACCATTCATAAGGTGGTGGTGGTGTAATAACCATTCATAAGGTGGTGGTGGTGTTATAACCAGTCATAAGGTGGTGGTGGTGTTATAACCAGTCATAAGGTGGTGGTGGTGTTATAACCATTCATAAGGTGGTGGTGGTGTTATAACCATTCATAACAAGGTGGTGGTGGTGTTATAACCATTCATAAGGTGGTGGTGGTGTAATAACCATTCATAAGGTGGTGGTGGTGTAATAACCATTCATAAGGTGGTGGTGTTATAACCATTCATAAGGTGGTGGTGTAATAACCATTCATAACAAGGTGATGATGTAATCGTGTATTGTTCCTTCTCTCCTCCAATAGGCATATGTTGTATTCGTGACCACGCTGGGCGGCCAGTGGCTGGAGCGGAACTTTGCCACGTTCCTGTCTCATGTCCTGGACCTGGTCAGCCACCCGCGGGCCACCCAGACACACGTGGAGGCGGTGAGTAGCATTATGCTGTCCATGCTAGGGAAGTTAGCATTGTGTTAGCATAACTATTGCTATGGGAGTTTTCAATGAAAATCACATAGCATTATGCTGTCCATGCTAGGGAAGTTAGCATTGTGTTAGCATAACTATTGCTATGGGAGTTTTCAATGAAAATCACATAGCATTATGCTGTCCATGCTAGGGAAGTTAGCATTGTGTTAGCATATATACATATATACACATACATTCTAAAATCTGCATAAAACATTACATTTCCTACTGTAGGTGTGTTTTCATCAAACATACTTTTTGCAGATAAAAGACTGTGTGTGATGACATAGTACACATAAAAATAACTTTTACCGTCTCATGTACCGAATGAGAAATACAAGTTACATGGGTTTCCATGGCATTTTCAACTCAGATACGTAAGGAAGTAAATAACAGTGAATAATTACAGTAGAGGGGCTATATACAGTAACCAGGCTATATACAGTTTAAAAAATAAAATAAAAATTATTTCACCTTTATTTAACCAGGTAGGCTAGTTGAGAACAAGTTCTCATTTGCAACTGCGACCTGGCCAAGATAAAGCATAGCAGTGTGAACAGACAACACATTGTTACACATGGAGTAAACAATTAGCAAGTCAATAACACAGTAGAAAAAAATGGGCAGTCTATATACAATGTGTGCAAAAGGCATGAGGAGGTAGGCGAATAATACAATTTTGCAGATTAACACTGGAGTGATAAATGATCAGATGGGCATGTACAGGTAGAGATATTGGTGTGCAAAAGAGCAGAAAAGTAAATAAATAAAAACAGTATAAAAACAGTATGGGAATGAGGTAGGTGAAAAAGGGTGAGCTATTTACCTATAGACTATGTACAGCTGCAGCGATCGGTTAGCTGCTCGGATAGCTGATGTTTGAAGTTGGTGAGGAGATAAAAGTCTCCAACTTCAGCGATTTTTGCAATTCGTTCCAGTCACAGGCAGCAGAGTACTGGAACGAAAGGCGGCCAAATGAGGTGTTGGCTTTAGGGATGATCAGTGAGATACATCTGCTGGAGCGCGTGCTACGGATGGGTGTTGCCATCGTGACCAGTGAACTGAGATAAGGCGGAGCTTTACCTAGCATGGACTTGTAGATGACCTGGAGCCAGTGGGTCTGGCGACGAATATGTAGTGAGGGCCAGCCGACTAGAGCATACAAGTCGCAGTGGTGGGTGGTATAAGGTGCTTTAGTGACAAAACGGATGGCACTGTGATAGACTGCATCCAGTTTGCTGAGTAGAGTGTTGGAAGCCATTTTGTAGATGACATCGCCGAAGTCGAGGATCGGTAGGATAGTCAGTTTTACTAGGGTAAGCTTGGCAGCGTGAGTGAAGGAGGCTTTGTTGCGGAATAGAAAGCCGACTCTGGATTTGATTTTTGATTGGAGATGTTTGATGTGAGTCTGGAAGGAGAGTTTGCAGTCTAGCCAGACACCTAGGTACTTATAGATGTCCACATATTCAAGGTTGGAACCATCCAGGGTGGTGATGCTAGTCGGGCATGCGGGTGCAGGCAGCGATCGGTTGAAAAGCATGCATTTGGTTTTACTCGCGTTTAAGAGCAGTTGGAGGCCACGGAAGGAGTGCTGTATGGCATTGAAGCTCGTTTGGAGGTTTGATAGCACAGTGTCCAATGACGGGCCGAAAGTATATAGAATGGTGTCGTCTGCGTAGAGGTGGATCAGGGAATCGCCCGCAGCAAGAGCAACATCATTGATATATACAGAGAAAGAGTCGGCCCGAGAATTGAACCCTGTGGCACCCCCATAGAGACTGCCAGAGGACCGGACAGCATGCCCTCTGATTTGACACACTGAACTCTGTCTGCAAAGTAATTGGTGAACCAGGCAAGGCAGTCATCCGAAAAACCGAGGCTGTTGAGTCTGCCGATAAGAATTTGGTGATTGACAGAGTCGAAAGCCTTGGCGAGGTCGATGAAGACGGCTGCACAGTACTGTCTTTTATCGATGGCGGTTATGATATCATTTAGTACCTTGAGTGTGGCTGAGGTGCACCCATGACCGGCTCGGAAACCAGATTGCACAGCGGAGAAGGTACGGTGGGATTCGAGATGGTCAGTGACCTGTTTGTTGACTTGGCTTTCGAAGACCTTAGATAGGCAGGGCAGGATGGATATAGGTCTATAGCAGTTTGGGTCCAGGGTGTCTCCCCCTTTGAAGAGGGGGATGACTGCGGCAGCTTTCCAATCCTTGGGGATCTCAGACGATATGAAAGAGAGGTTGAACAGGCTGGTAATAGGGGTTGCGACAATGGCGGCAGATAGTTTCAGAAATAGCGGGTCCAGAATGTCAAGCCCAGCTGATTTGTACGGGTCCAGGTTTTGCAGCTCTTTCAGAACATCTGCTATCTGTATTTGGGTAAAGGAGAACCTGGAGAGGCTTGGGTGAGGAACTACGGGGGGCGGAGCTGTTGGCCGAGGTTGGAGTAGCCAGGCGGAAGGCATGGCCAGCCGTTGAGAAGTGCTTATTGAAGTTTTCGATAATCATGGATTTATCGGTGGAGACCGTGTTTCCTAGCCTCAGTGCAGTGGGCAGCTGGGAGGAGGTGCTCTTGTTCTCCATTCACAGTGTCCCAGAACTTTTTGGAGTTGGAGCTACAGGATGCAAACTTCTGCCTGAAAAAGCTGGCCTTAGCTTTCCTGACTGACTGCGTGTATTGGTTCCTGACTTCCTGAACAGTTGCATATCACGGGGCTATTCGATGCTATTGCAGTCCGCCACAGGATGTTTTTGTGCTGGTCGAGGGCAGTCAGGTCTGGAGTGAACCAAGGGCTGTATCTGTTCTTGGTTCTGCATTTTTTGAACGGAGCATGCTTATCTAAAATGGTGAGGAAGTTACTTTTAAAGAATGACCAGGCATCCTCAACTGACGGGATGAGGTCAATGTCCTTCCAGGATACACGGGCCAGGTCGATTAGAAAGGCCTGCTCACAGAAGTGTTTTAGGGAGCGTTTGACAGTGATGAGGGGTGGTCGTTTGACTGCGGCTCCGTGGCGGATACAGGCGATGAGGCAGTGATCGCTGAGATCCTGGTTGAAGACAGCGGAGGTATATTTGGAGGGCCAGTTGGTCAGGATGGCGTCTATGAGGGTGCCCTTGTTTACAGAGTTAGGGTTGTACCTGGTGGGTTCCTTGATGATTTGAGTGAGATTGAGGGCATCTAGCTTAGATTGTAGGACTGCCGGGGTGTTAAGCATATCCCAGTTTAGGTCACCTAACAGAACAAACTCTGAAGCTAGATGGGGCGATCAATTCACAAATGGTGTCCAGGGCACAGCTGGGAGCTGACGGGGTCGGTAGCAGGCGGCAACAGTGAGAGACTTGTTTCTGGAGAGAGTAATTTTCAAAATTAGTAGTTCAAACTGTTTGGGTATGGACCTGGAAAGTATGACATTACTTTGCAGGCTATCTCTGCAGTAGACTGCGACTCCGCCCCCTTTGGCAGTTCTATCTTGACGGAAGATGTTATAGTTGGGTATGGAAATCTCTGAATTTTTGGTGGCCTTCCTGAGCCAGGATTCAGACACGGCAAGGACATCAGGGTTAGCAGAGTGTGCTAAAGCAGTGAGTAAAACAAACTTAGGGAGGAGGCTTCTGATGTTGACATGCATAAAACCAAGACTTTTCGATCACAGAAGTCAACAAATGAGGGTACCTGGGGACATGCAGGGCCTGGGTTTACCTCCACATCACCCGCGGAACAGAGGAGGAGTAGTATGAGGGTGCGGCTAAAGGCTATCAAAACTGGTCGCCTAGAGCGTTTGGGGCAGAGGATAAGAGGAGCAGGTTTCTGGGCATGGTAGAATATATTCAGGGCATAATGCGCAGACAGGGGTATGGTGGGGTGCGGGTACAGCGGAGGTAAGCCCAGGCACTGGGTGATGATGAGAGAGGTTGTATCTCTGGACATGCTGGTTGTAATGGGTGAGGTCCCCGCATGTGTGGGAGGTGGGACAAAGGAGGTAACAGGGGTATGCAGAGTGGATCTAGGGGCTCCATTGTGAACTAAAACAATGATAACTAACCTGAACAACAGTATACAAGGCATATTGACATTTGGGAGAGACATACAGCGAGGCATACAGTAATCACAGGTGCTGAATTGGGAAAGCTAGCTAAAAACAGTAGGCGAGGCTAATCAGCTAGCACAACAAACAGCAGGTAAAATGGCGTTGACTAGGCAACTGGGCCGACAGATAAACAAACAAGCAGAATGGGGTACCGTGATTAATGGACAGTCCAGCGTGCGTCAGCTATGTAGCCAAGAGATCAGTGTCCAGGGGCAGCGGTGGATGGGCAGGGAAGCTGGGCTGGCGAAAGTGTTATCCAGGTTTTAAAAAAAACGAACAATGACTAAATAGCTTGTAGCTAGTTAGCTGGTTAGCGTCTGGAGGTTCTTGAGTGTGTCATAAAAATAAAATAAAAATTAAAAGTGATAGCGATTCCGTATCACAGTGGGTGAGGCAGGTTTCCGGAAGGTATAAACAAAATAAAAATCAAAGAGAGATAGAAAGTAAATGGGTTCAGAGTGTTTGGGATGCGGTGAGTCAGATGGTTAGCAGGCCTGTGCTAACAAGCTAACAGCTCGTAGGCCCGGGCTAGACAAGCTAGCCGTTAGCAGGCCGAATTAGCAAGCAGGGAGATAGCGAGGGCTAGAGAGCTAACCTTAGGGGGACGTCGCGATGGGGTGAGTCTGTTTATTCCTCTTCTTGCGGTGACATCGACAGACCGGTCGTGGGCCGGGTAATTGTAGCCCAGGAGTATGCTACAGGTGCTCTAGTATGCTAGGTGAGCTGGAGACACAGCGTTTCAGAAAGCTCGCGTGCCTTGGCCAGCAGATGGATCTTTGGCGATGTCGCAACGAAAAAGCCTGTTGAAACCACCTCGGACGATTATGTCGGCGGACCAGTCGTGATGGATCGGCGGGGCTCCGTGTCGGCAGTAAAGGGTCCAGGCCAATTGGCAAAGAGGTATTGTTGGGCCTCTTCGGCTAGTCGGGAGATGGGCTTAGCTCAAGGCTAACTGTAGCTTGTTTTGGGACAGAGACGTTAGCCAGGAGTAGCCACTCGGATTGCAGCTAGCTAGTTGCGATGATCCGGTGTAAGGTTCAGAGCTTGCGGTAGGAATCCGGAGATGTGGTAGAGAAAGAGCAGTCTGATATGCTCTGGGTTGATGTCGCGCTGGTGTCCTAGTTAGCTTAGAAGACCGCTAGCAATGGCTAACTGAGTACGAGCTAGTAGCTAGTTAGCTGGCTAGCTTCTGATGGTGGTTCCGGTTCTAAAGTAAAGTATAGAAAAAGCAGATCCGTACCACATTGGGTGATGCGGGTTGCAGGAGAGTATATTCAGCTCTAGTTTGAAAGTGAGATTAAAATATGTACGAAATATATACAGAAAAAACGAAGAAAACTATATTTACACTAGACAGGACGGGACAAGACAAAACACACGTCCGACTGCTACGCCATCTTGGATTTCCATGATACAGTAACCAGGCTATATACAGTAACCAGGCTATATACAGTAACCAGGCTATATACAGTAACCAGGCTATATACAGTAACCAGGCTGTATACAGTAACCAGGCTGTATACAGTAACCAGGCTATATACAGTAACCAGGCTATATACAGTAACCAGGCTATATACAGTAGAGGCTGTATACAGTAACCAGGCTATATACAGTAACCAGGCTATATACAGTAGAGGCTGTATACAGTAACCAGGCTGTATACAGTAGAGGGGCTATATACAGTAGAGGGGCTATATACAGTAGAGGGGCTATATACAGTAGAGGGCTATATACAGTAGAGGGCTATATACAGTAGAGGGCTATATACAGTAGGGGCTATATACAGTAACCAGGCTATATACAGTAGAGGCTATATACAGTAACCAGGCTATATACAGTAACCAGGCTATATACAGTAACCAGGCTATATACAGTAGAGGGGCTATATACAGTATAGGGGCTATATACAGTAAACAGGCTATATACAGTAGAGGGGCTATATACAGTAAAGGGGCTATATACAGTAGAGGGGCTATATACAGTAACCAGGCTATATACAGTAACCAGGCTATATACAGTAGAAGGGGCTATATACAGTAACCAGGCTATATACAGTAGGGGGGCTAAATACAGTAACCAGGCTATATACAGTAACCAGGCTATATACAGTAGAGGGGCTATATACAGGCACTGGTTGGTCGTGCTGATTGAGGTAGTATGTAGGTGAATGTATAGTTAAAGTGACTATGCTTGTATGATTAACAGAGAGTAGCAGCAGTGTAAAAGAGGGTTTCGGGGAGGCACACAATGCACAGACTTGCGAAAGTATTCGGCCCCCTTGAACTTTGCGACCTTTTGCCACATTTCAGGCTTCAAACATAAAGATATAAAACTGTATTTTTTTGTGAAGAATCAACAACAAGTGGGACACAATCATGAAGTGGAACGACATTTATTGGATATTTAAAACTTTTTTAACAAATCAAAAACTGAGAAATCGGGCCTGCAACGTGCACCACCTGGTGCGGCCCGTCAGGAAGTCCAGGATCCAGTTGCAGAGGGAGATGTTTAGTCCCAGGATCCTTAGCTTAGGGATGAGCTAAGCTAAGGATGTACTCCCTCTGTGTGTGTGTGTGTGTGTGTGTGTGTGTGTTTTAACAGGTGTACTCTCGTCGCTGTGTGTCGTTCATGCTGCGCTCCACTCTGGGGGGGCTGCTCGGGGAGAAGGCCCAGATCGCTGCGGGGAAAGACATCTGCCAGGCTATCA